>NW_026849116.1:0-120524 GCF_030867785.1 Colletotrichum acutatum
TGAGCTTCCAATCCACCAGTGACGGAGTTTTCTCGACGATTACTCGGCACATGGGGTCCCAGCCCTCGAGTGCGCGGCAAACATCCTCCATCTTACCGGGAAAGGACCATGATTCATCGATGTCGTATTCGTCTTTGTGTGTTAGTACCCAAGAGCAGTCTCGACCTCCCTTCAGAGTAGAGAACAGGAAATGGGCGTCTGGGCCTATCCAGCCATTGAAGGTATCGCCATTCTCACAGAATTGTCTGGTTTGAGGGTCTGCCAGTAAGGCGTCGGCGGAGAACCTACGACCACTCAAAATTAGAGACACCATCAAACCCCGACGAATAAAACGCCAAGCTTACCATGCCCTCCATATCGCATATCCGCTGCTTTGTGGCTTATCTTTGTGGCCAAGAACTAGTTCCCTCGCTTTGGATCGGACCCCATCCGCAGCAATGACGACGTCAGCTGAAACCTGTAGAAGTACACATATCAGTACGATGTCGCGATGCTACCGCATCAATATCTGATGCAACGGAGATATTGCTCACCTTGCTCCCGTCTTGCAGGTGGATGCCTGCAGTATCTTGGTCCTCGAAGTAGTCAGTGACCGGTTGGCCAAGATGAATTGGAATCGCTAGTTCATCCTTCGCATAATTGTAGATGACCTCGTGCAGTTCTCCTCTGTGGCCATTGAGGACAGGTGCTTCGGGATCTACAGGCGGTCTTTTCTGAGTGAGAACAACTTCACCAGTGTCCCACTTGTGAATCCGGAAGCCGTATTCTTGTAGATCGATGCAAAGCGGTTTCAACTTGGAGACGACGGCTCCATTGGACCAACGGTGAAAGATGCGGCCAGCATTCGCACCAAAGGATATGATGTCCCCCAATTGTTTCAGCTCAGGGAATGATTCATAAACCTCAATGTCGTGACCTTGTCGATGGCACTCAATTGCAGTTGTCAGTCCTCCAAAGCCGGCGCCAACAACAATGATTTTGACTCCTGTCTTCGTTTTTGGCGTTGCCATGGTGGTTCCCAGTCCAATCAGCGTAGCCGGTTTTGTGATGTCAGCTCGAAAAGCCTTCCAAGAAAAACAGTATGACTACCTCGAGAGGGAATGGGAATTTACAGAAGAAGGAAAACACAGGCCTTGACATTTGCCGAAGGATACAGTTTATCCTGACACATCTGCCGTGGGGTTGCCATTCTCAAGTATCAGGTACCCCACGTCTTCGAGGTATTTACTACCCCACATACGCCAGGTGCAGCGGCAACGGTTATAGTCTCCCGGCCGATCATTGGGACATTGCGCAGACTTCAAGCCTCTTGAGAACAATCCCAGTCGTTTCGATTCAACCAGACTTTTCCTCTTTGAATCACGTACTGCGTCCCATTCGCTGCACCAAGAATTTGACAGCTCCATATTCAAACTAGTGTTCGCCCTCCCACATGCGTACAACCTCATGTCATCTTCTCATAATCATCCGAGCTAAGTTCGCTTCCAGGACTGCCGATCTCAGAAGTTAGAGACGAACCTGTATGTACGAGGCCTATAGAAACTCTGAGTAGCCCCTCTTTCAGACTCTGGAATAAAAGATGCAACATTCAGAACAGCGGTAGTCTCCTACTGAAGCTGAGCCAAGCGAAACATGACCAAAATGGCTGCTGATGGTATTCGGGCTCACTTTTGGTGCTTTATGGCGTGCGGAATGATCGCATTGTCTCCATTCCAGTACGGACTAGACTTTGGAATCATTGGCGGTCTACAGGCGATGCCTGGCTTTCTCGAGGTTGGCTTCTTCCAATTTCTCATCATTCGACGGCTTCCGTCAATACATCCTTTATCTTGACTACATGTTATTGGAACTGACCTGTTGCTCCAAGGTCTATGGCTATGAAGACCGACACACGGCTATTGGGTGGAATATCTCCACCACCCGACAACAGCTCATATCTTCTTTGATGACACTTGGTGCATTTCTTAGCTCGGTGCTTGCCGGAGTAATCGCAACCAAATTGGGAAGGAAGATGTGCCTTTGGCTCTCTTCCTTGCTGTGCATCGTAGCCAATATTCTCATGATGACCACATCACACATCGGTCCACTCTACTTCGGTCGGTTGCTCATCGGGCTAGGCAATGGAGGTTTCATGACCTTCTCTCAACTTTACTTACAAGAGAGCAGTCCAGCAAAATACCGCGGGCTATTCCTTACTATCTTCCAGTTCTGTGTAACAATTGTGGGTATCCTACTGCTGAGACTTATGCTACTTAGAAGGCCTGGATTGGCTAACGTTACCGTAGGGCACTCTCCTCGGTACTATTATTGACTGGGCAACTGCCCAGCGCCCTGATAGATCAGCTTACTTGATCCCTTTGGCGACAATTTACGTGATACCGGTTCTCTTAGCCATCGGTCTTTTATTCATACCCGAGTCACCGCGCTGGCTGATTCTAGAGGGTCGTGTAGATGAGGGTCGCAAAGCTCTTGGGTGGCTAAGACCCACTGACGCAAACATTGACGATGAAGTTGAAGAAATACAAACATCCATCCAAGAACATATCGAGTTGACAAAGACCATCACCTTTTGGGACATGTTCAAGGATCGAATAGACCGAAGACGCTCCATGATCTCTATCGGCGCCGTGTCTCTGCAGGCCGCATCGGGATCTATGTTCATCATTGGTAAGTTCCGGATCCATTTCACGTCAATTTCATGAACTCATCTAAGTTATATAGCGTATAAAGCATACTTCTTCTCTGTTGCCCAAGTCGAACACCCCTTCGCTATGACAAATGTTCTGTCTACGGCTGGTCTCTTGGCAATTATTGCAAATGCTTTCATCGTAGTTCGCTATGGCCGACGCCGAATTATGCTTATCAACGGTCTTGTCATTTGTGGCTGCTTGCAACTCATCATGGCTGTGACATACGACAAGCAACCACATATGATTAATGCGGGGAAGGTTCTTGTCGCGATGTCTTGCATTTTCATGGTTGCTTTCAACGTAGGTTTTGGATAGTGGATGCTTACCTTTCTGCTTCATATGACTGACAGCCCTACAGGGAATGGTGGCACCTTACTCCTGGATGGTTGCCGGAGAAGCCCCATCACAAAGACTTCGTAGCTACACATTTGGGGTTGCTTCGGCATGTGGCTACCTGCTGGCCTGGCTTGTAACCTTTACTACGCCTTACTTCATTAACCCTAGTGCCCTGAATTGGGGCCCGAGATACGGCTACATTTGGTTTCCATCTTGCGTCATTGCAGCTTTGTGGGCCTTCTTCTTCCTCCCCGAGTTCAAGGGACGGACTCTCGAAGAAATCAATGTCATGGTAAGAACTGGGTTCTCATCCGAAACACTTGGCATACTTCAATCGTCTCACTAATAGTCTCAGTTTATCGAACAACTGTCGGCAAGGAAGTTTCGGCGCTACGAAGCCCCAAGAAACAGTCAGCCCAAGACTGTTGACACTTTGAAAGACGACATTAATGTCGCTCAGATTGAAATGGTCAATCGTTCTTGAAGTTTTCGTAGCCACTAATGCTTTCAGCTAGTTCATCAAAGTCTATCTCTAGAACCTCATGTGCGAATGCCCTGAAGATACAGCATACATGAGATGACGATGCTCTGTGGTAGACATAGCTAGGTGTTTTGGCATGATATGCCCTAGGAGACAACTTTTACGATGCCAAGATTTCCATAATTACATGTAGGAAAGATTAAGTAAGCCTTTTAGAGTCTTCCATAGTGATGAGTCAGGCTTGATCTAGGTTCAAGACAGAATGCGAATGACGGCATTCATGGCTCTTTCGACAACTGACTTCCACCACCCCTTCCGTCCCGTAGCGTGGCTCTGAGCCCTCGAAATCTCCCCATTACCAGAGGCATAATCCATCTCCAAGTCATGCTTCATTTGAACTACTTTTTGAAGCTCCTCCAGGTGCAGTTTCCTCCTGACATTGTAAGCTCGTATGTACCCAGAGAGACTTGTGCGGATGCAATCAATGTCAGTGCTTGACAGCCCTTCATCTTCCACACACTCGTCAAGCATCCGTCGGTGTATGAGCACAAGGCCCCTTGCTTCAGTCAAAATGAGGCATGCGGAACATTCCGGGAATAAATATTGTTGGTCAAGATCGGATATTGTTGGACAGAACACATGATCTGGCCCGCGGGCGGAGCAGGTGCCATTGGCGTGCTCATATTTAGCCACGTAGAGAATCCTGGCACAGGATTTCTCGCCAGTGACCATGCAGGGCTCGTCTATGTGACAAGCTCGGTGTTCAGGGTCGCAAGCATCCCACAGCCCGCTTCTTTGATAGGCTGCGAACAAGCTTGTCTTTGGACAGAATTGTTCCTCAGCCAGGGCGCACAATCCTCCCACAATACAGCTATTGTGAAGGCTGATGTCGCGGAGCTCGAATTTCCAGTCGATGATGTGGTGTTCGCCACAGAAAGTTTTGGTGGCATGCTGAGATTGCGAAGTTGCGAGCATTTTGCTGCCTCTTCGTGTCAGCTACTAGAACATGGCGCACATGAGACATGTGAAACCAATGTGGAGAATTCTGGAAACATAGGAAGACGAGAGCAATAGGGCCGCAGACTACTTACTTACCTTGTATCGATCAGTTAAGTGGCTCGTCCGGAGAGATCGGCTGAGAAAGCAGGCGATCGAGCAATGCAAGAAGACGATAAATGATGGAATAAAGGGAGCAAAAAAGAGGCGAGGCGACCACAACTTGCAATAGAATTCGAGTCGTTGGTCACCATATACCAGTGGGGATTTTATATCCCAAATGAACGCCAAGAAGTTGTCTCTTTTCTCCTTTTGAGGCGCCGAGTTCTGCCTTGTCGGGTATCTGCATGGTCCCAGCTGCCCGGCCATGCAATGTCTCTGCCTTCTGATATCGGCCCGTTCGCTGCGAAAAAATGACACTGTCTTACAGGTTGCCAAATTCACCCTGTAGACCTCACAGAAACATTGCTCGTTCTTGGCGATGACTTGAGATTCCTCTGAGGTGAGACAGGACTGCAATGTGCCAGTCAAACTTCCAATTTTTGTGAGATTCATCATTTCTAGGACTTTACGTATTAGCTACATTATTTCATTGCATAGGGCTGCGATGAAATAAGTCCATTTGACGTTTTGAGGTGTTTCAACTGTCATATTGTGGCTCAGAGCTAGGTCTCACAAAAAGATGGAACAGAGGACTATGGGAAATAGGGCAAGGCATCCCTTGTGCAAGGCGTCCAGTAGAAGTCAATCTAATGTTTGCGTGGCTGTAGCTGATTTCGGTGTACTAGCACGAGAGGTGTCTTAGCACGTTCTTGGGCTAGGGTGTTTTAATCAATTGGCTTGAAGCCACGCTCAACTACTTGCATTGAAGTGCATTTGACAATCCCTGCAATCCCATTCCTCGTCTTAGGCCACCACCTCTGGGCAGTTGCCATCCTCTTTACAACCGATTCTTGTTCTCCGCATTACGATTGTGTTTCTAAATCTTTCAATCGAGATCCGGGCGGACTATCTCCTTCGCTCTCTCAACTTGTCCATGGTAGAATTGCCCTCGCTGATGACCTCTAAGCTCTGGAAGATTAGCCAATGTCGGCCATTTTATTGGTAGCGCTTCCTTACCTTGAGAATAGTCCACTTTTTAGAAGACAAATTGACTCCGGCATTTTCCAGTTCAACTGTCCAGAAGTTCTGTCACTCTTACTTGTGGGCCGTGGTTACCTTGGATGATGTGATCTCCACGAGCCAATGTCTCTAGCCATGGCGGCAAATGTCTTGGCCACTGTCTTACCTAATTCCCGAGTCCCGAGTATTGGAATCGGCCTATTTTAAGCTCAACAGAACAACGTGGTTTACATTTGATTAAGCTTCGTTAGTACCATACTTGCCACAGACCAAAAATGTGATCGGCAGTGGTCTCTCAACCGGCGCCTACAACCACCCCATGAACATATCGAAGGAGCAGAAGGATGGCTGGCACATTTCAAAGATTGACTATGCCGAAGAAGGAATTAATTCATTTCCCAATTTTCATGATTTGTATTCTATGTGGTATGTAGGCTAAGGTAAGATAATTAGATCAGTCGGCAGTTGTTCATGTCGTTAACCATGGTACATGTTCGCGGCCGAGGTCCATTCACGGTCCGATAGCGGAGCCACGGCAAATCAATGTGCACCCGATTCCTCTGGTGGGCGGTTCCGGTAAAGGCTTCCGCTCTGACGATCCCGCCATGCTTTGGTCGTCTGACAGTCTTTCTTAGTAATGGATCGGTGTATTTCCCATCTGCGCTGTTTCTAAGGAATCAAGTAGAGAGCTTCTCCGCAGAAAACAGAGCAAACTACGGGAACATCATACAAATTAAGCACGTGCAAAAAGAGAACCAACCCTTCGCGCGAGCCTTGAGCTGCAGCATTGCTCTCGTCATCCCCGAACTCAAGTATCCGAAGATCATCACCAACTCATACTTTTTATTATGGCTGATGTTCAGGATCTGGACAGGCACTTGGCCTCACTAAATGCAACTCCTGCAACACTGGCCGTTCTCAAGGATCTACATACCCAAGCTCTCGCTGAACCTCCGTATGTCAGCACTGACAGTCAACCTGCTTCAGTTGCTTTGGAAAGATTCGTGGCCTTGGAGCCGGATAAGTGCGCTCTAGTTTACCTCCTCCTGCGTGCTACAGGAGCAAGACATGTCGTCGAGGCCGGGACATCCTTTGGCGTCAGCACTATCTGGCTTGCCCTCGCCGTAGGACAAAATGCAACGGTACAAGGTGCCAATGGCAAAGTGATCGCTACAGAGAACGAGCCTATCAAAGCCAAGAAAGCTCGAGAGCACTGGAGCAGGGCAGGGCCAGAGGTTGAATCCTGGATCGAACTTAGAGAGGGCGACCTGCGAGAGACACTGAGGACTGATCTACCAGAGGAAGTTGACTTTTTATTACTTGACAGTATGTTTTCTGCCCTTCCTGAAAGCTACATGCTGGGCTGCAAGCCTTTGCCATTCATGGCATGAGCCAACCCGCTAACGACTTGACAAGTCTGGTCGCAGCTTGCGATGCCTACACTCGCTCTTGTGAAGCCGCATCTCAAAACCGGCGCCTTGATCGTCATTGACAATATCATTTCTGGTCAAGATGGTTACAAGAATCTGATTGAGCATCTCGACGATCCTCAGAATGGATTCAAAACAACTACGGCTCCATATAATGGCGGTTTGCGTGTAGCTGTATACCTGGGTTCATTAGATGAATTCAGACTTGTGAAAGAGGACAATCGAGGTAACGGGCAAACGCAATGACATGGTTTGCATGTATATACGCCAAAATATCAAAGCAAGACAGCTTCCCGGAGCTTCTGAGTACAACAGAACAGCCCCCTTTAGATGTCGTCACCTTAAGTTTCGTGTCATATTCAGAGAGCCTGGAGCATTCCCTCATGCTTGACAACCCATGTTCCGTCTTTCGGGAACCCAGGTGCGTGCCCCTCGGAGCCTGCCCAGCCAGCTGCCATATACCCGATCGCCAAAAGAAACCCCCCGTTTCCAGGGAAATAAGGTGGTGGAGATGGACCTATCGCGACCTCGTTAGTCGATCGTGTTGGGAATTGACGCCACGTGTAATCCCGTGGTACACAAATTACACTCGTTCAGCATGCTGCATGACTCACTTGGACCAGACCTGTGAGCAAAGCCTTGATCGCCAAAAGTCCAGTAACCGAAGTTGGTTAGGTGATAAATCGCTCGCTCTGGATTACCGATACGTGCCGAGTTGATGGCCAATACATTTCGGCCCCAGCCTCGAATTTGGGCGTCACCCCACACATCCCATACCTTGTCTGCAGTTCTAACACCAACCTCTGGGCTCACCTTACGCGTCTATTGTCAGCCAACGAAGCAAACAGGGATTCTATTCTGAACTTCCACCAAACTTACCAGTGGGGTATCGGGTACCATGCCTTGTAGCATAATGACGCTTCTGGGATCTTTGTTGAGCTGAGGGTTATCCCACCAAGATGCATTTACGCCACCGCCAACCCAAGGTGCGAATAGACCATCATACTCAGGAGGGGATGCCATATTCTCTGCCACTCTAGACCACGTCGGGGGGCAATTTTGTTCAAGTCTCTTCTTCCAGTCGCACGCTGCGTTGAGAGCCCATTGCCAGTAAGCAAGCTCGTAAGCCAGGTTCGAAATCTCCGTAGGGGACGAATTCTCTGTGACACCCTGTATAGGTGGTCCCAAATCATATTTGCCGCTCGAGCTGTTGAACCAAGCAAACGACGCCATGTACTGGGCAGTTGATGTGATGACACGGTCCCATCGTTGAAGAGTCTCCCTACTTTGGTTGGCCCTATAGGCTAGTTCAGCAAGATAAATGGGGTGTGGTTGCTGCCATTGAAGATACGCCCGGGTCTCTCCCGGAGCGATGCCTTTGGTAAGAAGCTCCGTCATCTTAGGCCATCTGATTGTCCACTCTGATCAGCAGATGAAAATCTCATCATCGGATGGACCTGGAGTAAATATACCTTGCGCCTTCCCATCCCATGCGACGGGCTCTTGCCTCAGCGCTAGGCAGGAGATCCTCATAGACAGCAGGGAATATCCGATCAAAGTATTTCGATCTCCCCCAAGTCGCCCAATGAGCACAATGCCAAACGACCATCTCCATGTGAAACTTGCCCCACCACCCGTTATACACCAGACCACTCTCCTGTGGTGGCTGGCCAGTGGCAGCGCTGTTGATTCTCATCGCGTATTGTGAGAGTATGATGCGTCGCTGTAGCTCCGTTGCATTGGGGTTTGATGACTGAGTGAGATCTACAAACCCACCTTCTTGCCAGTACTTCTGCCAATCAAGACTGTTTCGCCGGCGAATTGAGGAGGGCAGTGACGGTCTTTGAGGCTGGAGACTATACTGGGCAGTGAAAGACAATCCATTGGGTCTGGTGGCATTTTTTCCGGAGGCGGCTGGGAACAGTGCATAGCGATGCGCATTGGTCATGTTAGAATCCTGTTTTCCAATTCTTCTTAAAGTTAATGGTGATTCCTTAGGCCAGCGCAAGTTCTGGTAGTATGATGTTTCTTGCATTGTGTGATGGATGTGAGCTGTGTCATCAGAAGTAGTGTCGGGCTGAACGATAGAAGTAGTGTGATTGTCCGGGAACTGGTAGCTTCCCATAAACACCTCAAAGTCTGATGTCTTCTCAACCTTGTGGATTGGAGGAAACGGAAAGTCAAATTCGACTCGAAGGGTTCCTTCATAGATCAATATGGACTCGATGTCGAATGTCACGGAGTCTGTGTCAAAATCCCCCTGAGTAACCACTTTCACATCCTCACCATCAACCTTGAAGGACGAAGTAGTAACACCGTTCCAGAGGTCAAGGACTTGGCGAGGTTCCGTGATCGATGATAGCGTCTCGTTCTTGTAACTCAAGCTGATGCGGCCAAGATTGATGCGGTTGGGGTTGGCACTCAACCATTTCGATATTTCTGGCAACTTCGGATCTTCAAGGTCGTAGATGACTTCTCTTCCATGCGTAACTATAGGGACGCCCACATATTCGTCCAGCTTTTCTCTAGTGAAATACAGCGCGGTATGAGTATTCGAAACACGCGGATGCGCAATTGACTGAAGAGCCAAGGTCTTACCCGTTTTGTGGCAACGTATCCTTATGCCATCCCCAGCTGGAAAGTGTGTTGAAAGGTACCAATGATTGCGTACCCGTAATGTCAAAATTGAAGGCAAAGTCTCCATTTCCAACTTGAAGAGGTGTAGTGGTGTTGTCTATGGCTTTAGGCACCTCTGTTCGCACTACATTGAAAGACTCTATGATAGCTTTTCTGTTGACCTCATTAGTAGTGTCAAACATGAGAACATGGCGTCTCGTCCTAGACCGGTAACTTTCTATCCTCATACCTGTCAATGGCTGCAGCCGCCAGGGCCGGCGCCAGCAAAAAGAATTGGACGAACATCTCACAAGGTTATGATGCCAATTACTGGCAAGAACTCAAAGTGAAAATTGACTGGATAGGCATCACTTTGAATACTTCTGAGGAATCGACGGATAAGCGTGCAGACATATATCCGTGATACCGTGAGGTCGAGACGGGTGACTCGGTTCAAGTCTACCCCGAACGCGGGGTTACGGCCCCTGCTGCCGTTCCCAATATCCAAAGGTCCCATAACGGATCACTCAAAAGACGAATGGGACTAGTTCCGTCGTATCCGCGATGCAATCCACGCTCTAATGAAGCAAATAAACTTCAACGAACATGTGAGATTGCTATGAAATATGAAAAGCTTGAGCTAGAAGATCTAGAGACTGGCCGAAACTGGAATTGTCTTGTCAATGAACAGTCTTACGGTCTCGTTAAATTCCTCCTCTCTTTCCCACAGCGGCACATGGCCACAGTCTTTCCAAGCAATGTACTCCGGCCCGTCGCCCAAGGCAGCCTTGATTAGCCCAAAATGCGGAAATGTAATGGTTTCGTCAAAAGTCCCGTGCATCACCAAGATTCGGGTTCTGCCTACTTCGTCCCCCATTCTTGCGAGATCTGCGTCGCTCTTGTGGTGCCATCCAGCGGCAATAGCCTGTAGCACGACGCCTTTCCTCCGAGAAAAGTCGGTATCTTCGCAACGTTCTGCGAGTTCCTCTGCCACAAAGCGGTCAAGGTTGGTGGGAAATGTTTTTTCTGGGTCCAGGGATCCGGTGTCTGGCGCATTGAGATAACTCCTGGTGAATAGCCTACTGGCCTTATTCTTGAGCTCTACGTCAACTGCTGTGGGAAGAAACATGACGACTCGTTGCTTCATATGCTCGAACGTATGAACGGTTCGAATCAGGCGGGGAGCCGTAGAGATGAGGATCAGCGATTGCAGTCGTTGAGGTATCAGGAGGGCAAGCTCTTGCGCAATCATGCCGCCTAAGCTGATTCCTGCAATGTTCAAGTCTCGTGGGTAGTACTGAGAATCGGTATCGAGCCAGCCAATGTGCCTCAGCAGTTCGACGAGGTCCTTTGCCATGTCCAAGGTACTGTACCTGCAATTTGGCTTGGCCGACTTGCTCACCCCGCGATTATCAAAGACAAGGGAGCTGTACTCCTCGCCACGCAGATGCCCAAAGTGTCGATTCTGACGCTTCCACAGGTTCCGGCTACCACCGAGGCCCATGATCCAGACGATTTTCTTTGGTCCTCGGCCGTGAACCTCATACCACATAGGGAATGGCCCTCCGGGACGGGATTCGGCGACTGTCGCGAAGCCCGATAGCCTGGGTTTGAGATCCCATTGCGTCGTTTTGTATGCAGGATGGCGAAGGATTTCTTCTGCTGAAAGGCTTGTCGCTTTGGTAGACATCTTGTTACCAATGATGAAGCCTAAATTGCGGGCACTAAGAGTACGGCGATTGTTGGCTTTAGGGTTATGCCAAGCAGTCAAATTTGACGATTGCTGAATCTTGGAATAAATTTTGCTCACCAAGAAGATTTTAAGTATCCAGGCTGGCCATGTCCAACGTGAGCGATAGATTATCATCGGCATGGTCGGTAATGCTCAGTTGCTGAAGGTTCGCAGTCGCTCGGATCTGTGTTTCACAAGAGCCGAGGCCGATGCCACAATGAGTGACACACAGGCGGCAGCCCTTCGGACGACCACAAGAACAACTGTGAGCCTCGAATACTGATGCTCTGGGCTTCAATTGGCACGCTGAGAGCTGCCATGTCCAACCACGAAGGTTGCCCAATGATGGACAAAGTCCTGACACAACGGTGGACCTGAAGAGTGTAAGATTGAAGCCGCCCCGACCCACTGTGCCTCATTAGCGGAGGATTCATGCTGAGATGGCGCAGCTATGGGCTTCAATGATATCCTTTGGCATTCCCAGTGCGACATTCAGTTAACTCTTTGAGATCGGACGATCCTTTATGCTCTCCGCCCACCTGTGTCTCTAAAAGTCTTGATACTTGCCAGATGCTGTCAAGTTTCCTCAATCGAAAGTCTCATATCTTGATTGAAGCTACCAGAGCATGACAGACTGATATGCATTCATTGGGGTTCACGGCGCGTCCCGTGTCAGCGTCCTTACGTTTGACCTGGCCTGAGCGTTGACGCCGCCTGTTAGTGAGCGCGCTGCTCCTGCTTACCTACCTTAGATACTTCCAACTGCAGGAGCCCTCATCGGCCTCGCTGAAGCCTGCGACCGCCCCAATGATATAGTGACTCGAGGGCTTGCAGATTCACGTCGCGGCTAACAGGTTTCTTGACTTTTTTGTCCTCTTCCAAATGAGTCGCCATCTCCCAAGACCGAGCACGTGTCCCACGGGTCCAACTGTTCATTCAGTCAAAGGATACCTACCCCCATTGGCGCCTACAAAGCGACGCGTTTCGCTAAGCGCCCTGTCTCGGGTAACAAAGCAAAGACGGTTGGGGCTGACTCGCTGCGACTCACACAGCCAAGCCCTGTCATCGCCAGTGTTGGATGGCCTGCCAGATGCGCCAGGGTTTGGAGAATGAATGATTGGATGTGACTGTTCAGCGTTGCGACAGTAATAGCGCCAAAGCGCAAAAGACTGGTGTTACTATTTGCGTCGAACAACATCGTGAGGTTGGACTCATTGGATATTGTTCCCGCTCAGGAGCAATGGTCTTTGTCCATTTTCATCTTATAAAGATGGTTTTCTTGGTGTTCTCAATGCTGTCCTGAATCACTCTCACTACGACTTTTCATTCCTCTGTCCATCACTTGGCGCCTGTGTTTCCTCGGAGTTTTCTCAGCACTTTGCACTGCCGGTCGGTCTCGTATTTTTTGCATTATTTCCTCGTTACAGCATCGTTCGATAGGCCTCTCGTGCCCACCTTTCAACTTTCCTGCTATCTCTCTAGTTTCGAAAGCTTTCGTGATCGCATACTTCCAGACTATTCTCGATATATACGTTCTTTCGCCTCGTAACGACAATGGGCAAGTTTGGAAACGCTATCAAGGCCGGCCAAAGCGCCGTTGAGCTCGGCCGCAACGTGCAGGGCCTCGCCGGCGCCGCCTCCGAATTCCGTTCCGCGGACAAGGCAGAAATGGGTCGCCAAGCCGGACGCGGTGTCTTCAACGAGGGCGCTGCAACGGGCAAGACCATGGGGAAAACATGGCTCAAGACATTCGAGGTCGTACCCCGCCTAGTCTGCCGCGGTCTCCAATTTCTCTTCGCTCTCATCGCCTGCGGCTTCTACGGCAACCGTGTCGACGCTGACCGCAAGGCAAACGACGGCTTCTCGCCAGAGTGGATCTTTGCCATTGCCGTGGCAGGAGCTTCAGCTATTACGGCTGTTCTCTTTGTCGCTGCCACGCCGCTCGGCGCTATTCCCTACGTCGGCAGCAGAATCAAGATCTTCAAGACCTACCGTGCTTTCGCTTGGGACTTTGTCCTTTTCGTTTCTTGGATCGTGGTGTTTGGCATTTTTGCAGCAATTTTCCTGCACAGGGAGAGCGACAACTCATACAAGGGCAGCAAGACGAGCTTGATGAAGGTTGCAGTCTGGATCGACTTGGTGAATGCAATCTTTTGGTTCGTTTCTGGTGTTTACGGCTGCATCAAGACATTTTTGGGAGACAAGACGGACGCAATGACCGACAAAATTGGCCAGAAGTTGTTTGAGAAGAAGAAGGCAAAGGAAGTGCCTGCCAAGGAGGCGGGCTACGCAGAGAGCGTATAACGCTCCAGCTATACACCACATAGTTGTTTATCAACAATTTAACCCTTCAATCACCCCACAGGATTTAGCTGTCGAATGCGACTTAATAAGATATCACCCAACATACACAAGAGCAACACTCAACCAGTCATGTACAAGGCCATTCGCTGACTCGTTGCGTTCTCCTCATTCCCAGCTTGTACCGGGTGTTCCTAGTTGACTACTGCTAACAAAAAGCCGTCCAAAACAGGGTGGCCTTCATGGACCGTATGCGCGGTTGATATCATGGGAACGACCGTCGCCGTGACCCTTTTATCCTTCCCGACATGGGTCAACAACGACTCTTTCCCCTCCTTTGCCTTATCTTGACCCAAGATGTTCCACACAACATTATCCACGTAGATGCATCCCTTCGGTCTGGTCAGTTTCACCGCCCAGTCAAAGTACTTCTCCTGCTCGCCCCATGATGCATCGCAAAACACCATGTCAAACTTGCGGCCCTCTGCGTCCAGCTTGGGTAGGACATCCAGAGCGGAGCCGAGTATAATCTCGACGTCCAGCCCCGAGACATTATCAAGGGCTACATCGCGATGCTTTGGGTTGATCTCAATGCTAGTGACTTTTGCTCCCGCTTCGGCGAGCCAGATGGTTGAATACCCGCCCAGGGTACCAATCTCGAGAACTTCCTTGGCGCCTATGAGCTTACACTGAATGGCGAGAAATTGGCCTTGGAGCGGGGCAACAGTGATCTCTGGCAAGTTGTGCTTCTGAGAGTTCGCGATCGCGTTGTCCAATTTCTCGTTTGTTGGGAGAAGATTCGCTCGAGCGATGCTTTCGATGGCATCCGCAGCCGCGACGGTGTTTTGCTCCTCGATGGTCATCTTAGTGGCGTTTCAGGTGATGGTTTTAAATTGTGTGCTGTTGTGAATGTCTCCAAAATGACCCCTCATCACCGTCGCTGGCGAGACTTAAATACTTGCAAACGTTGGGACGCTTGGCTTACCTCCATACCTTAGCAGATGGTGTAGATGAAGCACTTCACTACGTCAAGTAGAGCAGTTGAAGCTCGTAAACCGAGCAAAAGAGCTTCGGAGAATAACACCGCTTGGGAACTTTTGCTCTTACATTATGCGCCATCGAGTTCGGGGTACATACAGCACAGCTTCCAACGGACTCGGCCCAATCGGCCGCCGAGATCTATACGAATTTACGAAGAACCCCTCTCGCGTTCAACGATGCTTGCGAAACCGCCGAGATATGCCACCGACTTGCGAAGAATCAAAGTTTATTTACAGATCGCGATTAGACATTTCATGGATTTGATGCAAGGAATTATCTAGTATTACACAGCGGCCCGGACCAAGTATATAAGCCGGTTCCGCTCCGTCCACCGTGGGGCCGCAGAAGTAGCTTAGGCCGAAACGCGACGAGCGGGGCCGAGACGGTATGGGGGAGGAGTTTTGCTGAGCAAGCCAAGGTTTCTTGAGGATGCAACAACGCATCGCACACATGCGTGATGATAACTTTTTTTGTAGCAAAGAAACAAGGAGCCGGGAACTAGCTTATGCTCAGTTATTGTAAGATTTCACTGAAGTATTACCTCGCTCTCGGTAAGTCTATCCAAACTAGTACGAGCTGAAGACTGGTGACAACGTGCAGGTGCCCGGCCCGCGCATGCCTTCATGTCGTTTCCTCCTGCCGTCTTTGCACAGTACCTACGTTTGGAACAAATAGGCATATGGCAAAAGCTATACGTTGTCTTCGAACTCTCAGATATTTAGATTGCAACTGAGAAAGTCTAAGTACTAGAAGACTCTGCTAAATTAATATCACAAAGTACTGGTCAAGCTGTCGCACAACTTCTCCTGAGTTTCAGCTGAACGAGAAAGAGAGGGAGACAGAAACATTCCGCCCAAAGGTCAAATTGTGCACGGTACTATCATGGTAACTTCTTTTGCGAAACAGGATCAGCAATATCTGTCGCATAGTATGATATAGCCTCCTAGAGGGTCAGCAGTGAAGGTATGTCATCCTACGGAGGGTGTCCGGTATCCCAAAAGAGATGCAAGAGCGAGTCTGCCATAGATCGTTCTCAACAACTTTGTCCTAGAAGACTCCAGTCACATGAGTGGTGCCAGGATCGTGAGTGCGACATCTTCGAGCCTTTGGGATTGCGGCCAACAACCTTCGGCCAGCAACGGACAGTCTAGAGTCGAATTGTTTGCACGGGGATAAGTTCGCGAAAAATTGCAAGAGATCTTAGATACAGCGATGAGGCTAACGGGCCGCATTTGGTGCCCGCGGATTGCGTCCGGCGCTAGAAGTCAAGAGGTCCACTTCGTGTGAGAATAAGGGGGGTCGCTCAATGCATCTATCTCCACCAGAAATCACATCGCGCACCAGACACAAAATCTGTGCAGTGCCACCAATCACCTCGCTGGACTTGGTCAACACTACTCCTCTCAGCTTCTCAAGGCCCTGTGCTTTATTGTGCCAACTATTCCTAGACTTATCCCAGTTGAACTGAAGAATGGCTTGGGCGATGTCACTGGCCATGAAGAAATCCGCGCCAGACGTTATGGGCACAGCCCGGAGCCAATCGACAGGCTTTTCAACCTCGCTAGCAACGCGCTCAAATTCGACGGACGTTTTGAATCCATTAAATTAACAGTGGATTACTACATGTGGGTACGGATACTGTGTGACCTCTCGTTGCCTCTCGTTCATTCATCAACAATTATTGCGCCGATCGCGTTGTCTAGACCACATTGTCCCCGCGCTTCGTCTCAACCTCCATCCCAAACTCTTTCTGCACTCTGATTGCCCCGAAACCACTCTTTGTCACGATTCTCTTCTGGCTGTGATCGTCTGGCAAGCTGTCGCTGCTGATGTCACCCAGATCTCTGCCGTAGACCCTTGTCTCGACCCCAGATCGACTCGCTTGGCTGGTGTTCTTTCTCGTGGGGTCTCTCTCCCCAAGCTCGAGATAACTATTCTTGACGGCGGCTGAGGCGGCTGGGTCTTTAGACGATTTGTTTTTCGAGCCAGTGAAGGATGTGAGGCGGGCGAGGGCGCGTTCGAGGAGGGGTCGACATGCGGGAAGGTTGGCGACGAGCATTCCGATGCCAACTTCTGCCTGTGCCCAGGCGAGGATGATACTGAGGCCTTGCAGGAACTTTTCGGCATCGTTGAGTAGGAGGAGGTAGTTGAGTCGAACAATTGGAGCCACCGATGCACTAGGAATTGTTAGCAAGGTGGGAAAGGCGCTCAAAGACCTGGCAATAACTGACAAGAAACCCAAGCCCAGAAGACCGATGACAGACGCCTTAACCTTGTTCGCCATCTGCAGTCTCCAGATGAGAGCAAAAGGCATGACGGCGAATATCCAATCAGTTGAGATTGATACTGCGGCAACCAAGAAGGACAGGGCAGTCTGGATTTCTCGAGGTCTACATTCGCCTGGCATGCTTTGATGCCAGTTTTTCCTAGCAAGTTCCGTCAGCAAATGTAGAACGACCCTAGAACGAATTGGTAACATACTCAACCGGCGAGCATTGGAAGAACAAATACATGCCAGTTCCTCCAGTGCAGACTGTGACTAGTGCGAGGCAAGTGTAGATGACGATTTGGACCCAACGTTGGCCATTACCGATGCGCAGCAGAGTGAAACCAAGGGACCACTTGAGAGTGACCAAGGTAAAACACCAGAACTCCTGGAACACATAAAACCACTAGAGATCCGTTAGTCAACTGCATACATCGAATGGTATCACCCTTGGGGTGGAGCATGACTTACGAAGTATGAGTTGGCAACTTGTTCTGCAGAAAGGGTACTATCCAGTTGCCCAACTCCGCTCCAGGCCATGCCTATTAATCCGATTTGTGACACTGCCCAAACCGGCTTCGATATGTTAGTCGAAAACGACTTGAAAGCATTTCGTATTGCGCGCATTATTAGAACGTACAATGGTAGCAACCATGGCCCAATCATCCGGTCCCCATGCTTTCCTCTGCGCCCGAATCCAAAACCGCAGGATCATGGTGATGATGTTGAATGGCAGTGGCACCAGAACCGCAGCGGCCATATCCTTCGAAGTAGCCGCGCCCATCTTGTCGGATTTGCGGGTTCGTGATCACTGAAGAACCGGCTTCGTGCTCCACGGGTTCGTTTCGAGGTGAGAAGAAGAGTGCCACAAATCGAACAACGAAAAGAACAGTAAAGACCCGAACGACCCAGAAAACTTATAAGAGAATGCAAAGAACATAGAAAAAGCAAGCACGGATCTGGCAATTACTTAATAGCGGCCCAACTTGTTCTGGCAACCAAAGTTCGCATAGGATCCACCGACCCCAGCCCCGGGATCTCTGCCGTTGCGGCACTGTGGTCCTCCTTGCCACAAAGGGGCGCTGGGATGGACATGGTAAGAGAATTCAACCCCCTTGCGAAGCTCAGACTGTTCAAATCCGAAATGATCCCGTCGGCAAAATGCTCGTGTTTCCTGTCCACTAATCAGGAACGATGATGTGCTTGTCAGTTGCCTCGCCCTGACATGAGATGCAGGAACACAACGGAGGCGGAGTTGGTTCCGAGATGCTTATTGGACTCTACTTTTGAATTCATTCAATTGTATAGTAGACTTGTCGGAATTTTCTTTCATCGAGGATGATGGAGAGGTCACTTTCGGTCTTTTTGGCGTCCTCTTTCCTGAAGCTTGCTCGGTACGCAAAGTCTAGGCGTGCTTTCCCAGCTTCCCAGCTTTCAAATATTTGGTCTGTAACATGTGATCACTGCTATCGTTCGAAGCTATCGACTCTCGCTCAAAGTCAAAAACGTGGATAGTATTTGCCGGCATTCTACCCAGTGTTACAGTCGATGCTTCGCGAGATCGGTGGTTTCCAACGACAACAAATATACACCATCCATGCATCGTTGCACTCATGCCACTGTCCCGAAACGTATGGCCCCCATCTTAAAGTAGATCGATGCCAAATTCGGCAGATCCCTTCCGAGCATCGGGGAGTTCTTCAAGAGTTTCCGGCGGTGTCAAGCTGCGAAGAATCTTGGCCTGACCCATAATAGTGGATTGATTTCTTCAACACGGTATGCATACTCGTGGGGACAGGAATTTCAGCCATATCCATAGTTCCCATAAATGCCCCTCTACAGTACGCATATAATGACCAGCATCAATGCGAGACCTAGTCGGCTATGTGAAGATATGCAAGATTGATAAGTCATTATGAAATCGATGAGCACTCCGTTGGTTGTGTTGGAAGTTAGAGCAGAGGGCTGTCTTCGGTTAACGCAGGATCAAGTAATATCAATGTCAAAACCAACATACTTTGGGAATTGAGGGAATTTCGAACTGGCCCTGGCCTTTTCCCCAAGCTGTTGCTACTTGCGAGTTTCACGACTGGTTTATGCATATTGAGATCGGCAGAGGCCTTTGGTAGTTGACGTGTCTGCGTGGAGAGCCAAGATTCATGATCCTGCTCAGCCCCTAGTCGAGACTCCTCTTCGGATCCCACCCACCATGCGGCCCGGCGGCACTGACCAGCGGGCTAGTTCACGAAGTGGACATGCAAGCATTGGGAAAAAGCGGCAGCAACAGGACACAATATATAAAGCACACAATTTATCACGTGGAGAGAGGCATAACATTCTCCCCGCCTCCACGTCACATTGTTTATTCTGCTCTTCTGACATCTGAGAAAAATGGCTCCTTTCAGGGTTTTCGAGGGCAAGCTTGCCATTGTTACTGGTGCTTCGCGAAGTATGTGGTTTTTTAAACTTTCCGAGTCTCTTCAAATGGGGTCCTTTTCCATAGCAAGGGTTCAATATTTGGCTTGAAATCACAGTGGACTGACCAGTTTATCAAGGCTTTGGCGCCGTTCTTGCTGAGCACTTTGCCAGCAGAGGTGCCAACGTTGTCATCAACTACGCCACCGAGGGCTCAACAACAAAGGCTGAGGCCTTGGCCAAGGACTTCGAATCCAAGTACAACGTCAAGGCTCTTCCCGTCCGGGCTGACTTGAGCAAGCCCGAGGCGCCTCAGCAGCTTGTTGACGCCGCCAAGGCTCACTTCACCGATGCCAACGGCCGTTTCCAGATCGACATCATTGTCAACAACGCTGCCACGGTGAACGCTCAAGGAATTGACCAGCTGGACCTCGATCTTTTCGATGAGACATTCAACCTGAACTGCAAGGCACCCGCCCTCCTCGTCAAGGCCGCTTTCCCCTACTTGCCTACCGACCGCTCTGGTCGCATTGTCAACATCTCTAGCGCAACGACCACTTGGGGTGTCTGGTGGCAAACATCATACGCTGGCACCAAGGGTGCTATTGAGGCTATGACCCGTGTCTGGGCACGTGAGCTGGCTGAGAGAGCGACCGTCAACGCCGTTGCTCCTGGACCCATGGACACTGGACTGTACTCTGGCCTGCCTGACGAGCCCCGCGAGGCTCTTCGACCACTGAACAACCTGACGCCTCTTGCCAAGGCTAGACCTGGCGTCGATAGCCAGGAGGTTCTCGACTTGGCGGCAAGCATTGGAGGTCGCCCCGGTTACTTGGAGGAAGTTGCTGGAGTCGTGGGGGTCGTTTGCTTGCCTGAAAGTGGATGGATGACTGGTAACCTTGTGGGGGCCAGCGGAGGAGGTGCTTTTGTTCGTTAAGCGATGCCAATTACCTTGCATGTCGGATAAGCATTACTGGTGTTTGGAGCGAGGATGTTCTCTTTTTTAGCTCAGGCAGGTGAATGGATGAAGATCAACAATTACATGGGCGCAGATGGAGCGGCAGATCCCTCATATAAAGTGCACCAACGGATGAGGGAACAACGTTGGCAATGCGACAGTGCGTGAAGTTGCAATGGAGACAATTGTCGGAGAAACTATCGTTTTCGGATCAGGTGCAAGCTATGCTTGTTCAATCAAGGGCATGGTATTGGTTTGTTGGATCGCCGACTTGTGCGGATGGATTCCGTCCTTCCGTTTGGTTCCCTTATACATCGCTTAGACGGCAGCGCAGGGTTATCGAAACTCATTTCAGGCACCTGCTAAGATCTCAGGGGGTGCGCTAGTAACTACCAACGATGCTACGGTCTCGGCGCCACCCGTCATCTTTAAGTTGACAGGGGATAATCAACTGAGTCCGTGAACCCTACAGGAGCCCCATTGGAGGATTTGGCCCCCAGTCTGACAACCATGTTGCATGTCCGGATGAAGCAGCAGAAGTATCTCCTCCAGACTTTTCAATCAAAAAGGGGGCGGAATATCTGGCTTGGGTAGAATGAAGACAAAGCTGTCGCAACTTGATCGCTGAAAGGCAGACAATTGTGCTTCAGCAAAAGCTCTGCTTCTCATGACGATCTCATGGGCCTTGGTTGCGTGCAAGTACATGTGCTTTTGACTTTTAGATCCATCCCAAGGTGTGCCCAGGCAGCCGTGGTAGCCCTTGTTTCTGCCCCAAAACCCTGCAACGGACAAAAGGATGTTCGAAAAGGTAATGATTTTCTTAACATGATTGGTTGACGAATATATGGTGTGAGCTGATTACATGCTATTACCTCCGGACAAGCTACTCACTCTCGAGCACGAGAGACCAAGGAGCGATGGTCCGTCTTAAGATCTTGGCTTCCGTGAAGGGGATTGGAACGAAGGAAACCAAAGGCTGACAGCGAGTCTTGATCATTTGATGGCTCCTTCCTTTCTAGATGTTCAGTATCAAGGTGATCTGTTTCCAAACAGAACATCATTACGGGCTAGAGTAACGAGTATAGTATGCCTTTCGGGCTAAGCGTGAAATGGCAACATATTTTGCAGGTTGGCATTCATACTGACAATTGCGAATTCCTGTTTTGACCAAATGCAACCAGAGTAAGCTAGAGCTTGAGAGAACCTGTTCGGTCAGAGCATAAAATCTGTGAAGCAACTCTCAGCTGAGCAGTATTATGGGTTGTGTTGCCATCTCTCGCCCACACCCATAAGGTCCAATTAAGTTCACTATACTCGGAGAGTCCTCGTCCCAAATGAAAGAGGTAATTTTACCATTTATGAGTCTTGCTTATGAATGAAGACCCTGAGATTGATCTGACATTAATCTGAGAGGTCAAGAGAAGGGCTTTTTGGTGGTTTCCCAACCAAGACGTTCTTCACCGATACTTGTCTCACCATTGTCATAATTCACACTTACTACCAATTTCGAGTGCCATTTAGCCTCATCCATAACTCGATTCGAATACACTTATAGTGTGCGGGTAGAGAACAAAATTATGCATGCTACGATTGCAAAGTATCTCTCATTCCTACCGAAGCCAAAGACTCAGAGCTGTCCGCCCGAAGTTCAAGAGTTCATTACATTATGGTCATTTCCCCTGCCGCCTAAAGATTGCCGCGGGGCGTGCCTAGCATTTGGTCAAATCCAGAAAGGTCTTGCCAGACATGAATTACTGCAGTGCTTTCAGCTTTAGTACTCGGCTTTTGGGACGCCTGGCTGGTTGCGAGGTCGATACCGCAATGGGGTTCTGGTGTTGATGATATCACATTAAAATAGGATATAGTTAGGCCATTGTTTTGATCGCTCTTAACATATACTGTGCTCCAGTCAAAATTTATACCTACCTACCTCATGCGAAGACTTAAAGTACCTATGCTGTACTGCACAACAATTACATGAACGCAATAAGAAATCCTGGTGGAGCCAAATGACTGCGACAACCTGAAGTAACGATTGTACTATTTTTGCAACCAATCAAGGTCCCAAATTGAGGTGAAATGCCATAAGTGAAATGAAGCGCTGAGTATGCACTTACCTACACAGCGACGCCAGCTTCTGTTCCGATTTCTGGAAGGAAGTAGTGGACTGCCAAATGCCTGTGCCTAAGCAACAGCAATGTGGAAGCTCAAAAGCACAAGCACGTGGTAGAGATACTGCATTGCTCGAGGTAGTCAGCTCCGGTTTTGAATCAATATTACGTATCCTTCTTGCTTACTGCTTTTACATTAGGAATAGCCTCTTGTGCAGAGTACCTTTGGATCTAGAAAATTAATTCCTCACATCTAGCCTACACGCTGGGAACTCATTTACCTGACCAATTGATTATGAGTTTTCTCCCATCTGTAACTCGTGAGGTGCTAAGTATGACTCATCCGGAGTTGGAGCTCCATGGGAATATTACCTCCGTAATGCTTCTTGTACCGGCGAATTTAATGTTGTTGAAGGGCAGTAGGCTACATATAGATACTACATTGCCGGCTTTTAGGGCATATGTTGAACCAACAATTAACAAACTGATGAAATATCCGATACTTCAATTGTGCATAGAATCACAGCTGTCGCTGTCAAATTAGTAGTCATCGCGTTTGACAACAACTGAAAGAGTCACAACCATTTCCAAATCATTCTCAATTTCGCTCCAGTAATGTGTAGCATTTGATTTTCAATCTGCCGCTGCTAACCTTTTTTCGACGCTGGTTTGGAAGAGTGGTCTTCCTACTTGTTTAGTGTCGCATCGTGTTTTCCTGCAAGCATCGAAGTAACCCAAAGTCTTAGAAGTCAGGCGGTCATAAAACTAGTGCGCTTTCTCTACCTATTAAGAGTAGAACCGAGTCAAAAGGGGCAAATCATTCGAAGCTGATTCAGGCACAGGATCATACTCGCTAGCAGCTCAAGTTTAAACGTCCGCAATCTATGACCAAACAAGGCCAGGACCACTGGTCTCAATTTCTATTCAAGGCCACGAACGGTGTATCCACCCACCATTCTCACGAACATCGGGCTCATAAGCCGCCCTGATTGGCACCTTCCCCAGATTGCCCCCGACTTTTGACTTTCTTGGAGTGGAGGGAGATCGTAAATGTCCGGTCACTCGGTTAGACGTGCATTCGGCCGAATTCCTATGGCGTGCTGCCAAGGCCCCGCCAGTCGCTTCCCTGCTCCTGCATCGAAGGCTGCGGCCCATGCCGCCCGTTCTCAGCCTCGATCTCTTGGCTCGGGGAATATTCCGGCTGATAGAAGATCGGTAAGCTGGTAAGCTGGTAAGATGCGGATTATCTCAATTAATATTCAAAGAACATTCACATCGATCAATCGATTGTCATATATGGTAAAATCTTTTCATGGAAGCTAGACGATCCGGGCATGCCCGACAAAAAAACCAGGTTGCTGAGTAGGTCTTTGTGTCTCCAAGAACTCCCATATTTTATCAGTAATTCTAGATGAAGTCTACTTGGGAGCCGCTTGTTGAAAAGTCATACACTTCCAAGTCATCGCAATGTATAGCCACAGCGAAGAATAATCTAATTCCCACAAAAAAAAGGCCGGAAATCGGAAAGACTGGGTAAGCCACAAAATAGACTTGAGAGGTGAGTAGGCCCATCGCACGTGCGACCCATGGGCCATCTTCTTCATCCCCAAGGATATTTCCGCCTGGGCAGATTTCCTCAAGCATCCAGACCTTAAATTCGCTGTGACATTTCTGGCTCAGTACGGAGCACAATTGACTATTATTCTTCGCGCGTGGCTTTGGTTCCTATGGTCCACTAGACACGTGTTTCTGATTAGGTTACCTTTGAGTCTCAATGCAGCGAGATTTGACACTTGACCCACTCGTGGAGAATGGAGAAAATTTTGCAAGGAGTGGTGAACAGGAGAGAAACTGCCAAAGCAATCGAGAGTGAGAGCTTCGAAAGTCCCTCGCATATAAGAATGCGCCTCCAGTCGCAGAGCGTCACAAAAGAGCCGTGCATTTGACACACCCGAATGTCGCCTGATAAATATGCGTGATGTCAGCAGAGATAGTGGTAAGGTGACACTGGCGAATACTCAAGTTGGCTCAAGCTACCAAATGCGGTCGAACTAACGCCCGGCTCAACGGCAAGAAAGTAAGACAGACAACGCACAGCTGCGAATCATTTCCGACGAGGGAAGGTTACAGAAGATTTCCGTTGACAAACGATCCGGTTCCTGCAGCTAGCGGTAGCTTCCTCACCAGCTGCATGATTCAGTCTTATCCGTAGACCATCGTTTGCGGAGTAACGTTGTAGAACCCCCAAACCCCAGATTCAAGGCCCTTTTGTTGATGGACCTCGGTATGGGCAGCATGAACTAATATCATCGATGAGGTCAAAGGCCAATAGGAAAGCCATATTTATGACCGCTTTATTCCCCTTAACCTCGCTTGGCGCCACCCGTTCGGGCCTTTTGCCAAGAGGGCCACTTATTTCCTCGTATGTCGACCGATGTGTCCGTTATTATCAATCAAAAAGATCGGCTCACTCGGCCGAGTGGAGTCCGGCAGGTGGTTCGGCCATCGGCTTGTGGCGTGTGGTTGCAAAAGTTCCTGGGGCGACGTTCCCGACTCGGGCAAGACTTTTCTAGTGGAAACAGAAGACATCGAAACATGGGCCGCGGGCGGCGAACACCTCGGAGTCGTCCGACACCGAGGGTAAGGGCATGCATCTAGTGGTGATACTAATGTGTCTCCATTGCTCCCCACCAGACCAGGCTTTTGGAACTTTTCTCGAAAATTTCTTCCTCTTCTCCCTCTCCTTTCCTTTTCCCTTGGTTCAACTACTCTATCGGGCCTGTCTTGAGATATCGATTGCGTAAAAATGGCCCAGAACCACGAGGACACGGCCGCAGAGTACGTAACAATGCGCATATCGTCGGTCTAACATCAAGAGGATCTGGCACTGACAAGTCGTATTCGCAGGCTCCATGAGACGTTGGGTGAGCGCTTGCCCAACAAGGAGACGACTGATCTCGCGGGGGGCTACATCACGCCAGCCGACCCCGAGAAGAAGTTCTCAAGCGCCGCCGACTCAGAATCGGGACCTACGCCTGATGGTGCTGAGCCCAATGAGTTTGAGAAGGGATCCCTGCGTCGTGTTGGAGAGAACCTCCCTGCTTCAGCCTTCCTCATTGCTGTTGTCGAGCTCACGGAGCGATTCACCTACTATGGTGCCCAGGGTCTCTTCCAAAACTACATCAACAATGACCCCAATGGAGCTGACGGCCCCAAGGGTCTTGGAATGGGTCACCAGGCCGCAACTGGTCTGAACTTGTTCTTCCAATGGTTCTGCTATGGTATGACATCACTGTCCGCTTCACTCGCTACTATCGATCAGTATGGTTTCACTAACACAAGAATTCAGTGACTCCAATTCTTGGTGCCATCATTGCTGACCAGTACTTGGGCAAGTACAAGACCATCTTGGTCTTCTGTGCCTTCTACTGGGTTGGTCTTGTCATCCTTTGGACGACCTCCTTGCCAGCGGCCATGGCCAATGGCGCTGGCATCCCCGGTTACATTGTTGCCATTATCGTTATTGGTCTCGGAACGGGAGGTATCAAGAGTAACATTGCTCCCCTGATCGCCGATCAGTACCAGCGCCGCGTTATGGCTATCAAGACCGAGTCAAACGGCGAGAGAGTCATCATCGATCCTGCCATCACATACCAGCGCATCTACATGATCTTCTATTGGTGCATCAACTTGGGTTCCCTGTCTCTTATGGCGACTCCCTTTATGGAGAAGTATAAGGGTTTCTGGACCGCCTACTTGATGTGCTTCTGCGTCTTCAACATCGGTATCGCGACACTGGTGCTTCGTCGCAAGACTTTTGTCAACCGCCCGCCTCAGGGATCCGTCATTACCGATGCTTTCAAGGCCCTTGGTATGATGATTGCAGCTCGCAACATGGATGCCGCCAAGCCATCATGGCGTGCGGAGCACGGCAAGGAGAAGCCTGTCCCCTGGAACGACCACTTCGTCGAGGAGCTCAAGCGTGCTCTGAGAGCCTGCAAGGTCTTCGTCTTCTGTAAGTCCGAAATAGTCCGGGCCGTGTTTGGCCCCTAGTCAAATGCTTGTGTCGCACTAACACCATCAACAGACCCCATCTTCTGGGTTTGCTACGGCCAATTCTCGACCAACTTCGTCACTCAAGCTGGACAGATGGAGGGACACGGCATGCCGAACGATTTCATGCAAAACTTCGACCCCATTTCGATTCTCATCTTCACTCCGATCCTCGAGAAGATTGTCTACCCACTCCTCCGTAAGGCTGGCATCGAGCTCAAGCCCATCATGCGTATCACCATTGGTTTCTGGCTCGGCGCCATCTGCCTGGCCTACGCAGCTATCGTGCAACACCTCATTTACAGTGCCGGTCCCTGCTACGAGTCTCCCGGCGAGTGCCCTGAGGGAATGAGCGGAGGCTCATCGCTCCCCAACCACGTCCACATCGCCGTTCAGACGCCTGCTTACATCTTCATCGGCTTGTCCGAGATCTTCATCTCCGTCACTGGTCTCGAGTACGCTTACACCAAGGCCCCGCCCAACATGAAGTCCTTTGTCCAGAGTATCTACCTCTTCACCAACGCCTTCGGTTCTGCCATCTCCGAGGCCCTGGTGTCCGTCGCAGTCGACCCCAAGTTCTTGTGGATGTACACCGGTGTTGCATGCTCATCTGCCGTGGTGGGGTGCATCTTCTACTTCACCTTCCGCCACTACGATGCTGAGGAGGACAAGATGTATGAGTTGGACCGGGATCAGCCGGTTTTGAACAACCAGGGAGTCAAGGAAGCCGAGCATGACGACTAATGTCTATATACAAAGATGAAGGGGTAATGGCTGTTACAAGAGTCATGTTGTCACTCTTTCAGCAGTGGGAGACGGTCATGTGGAATGCTCATGTATTAATATTATGAACAATCAAGATGTATGATGATGGGTGTGGATGGTATGAGCAACCA
This sequence comes from Colletotrichum acutatum, assembly GCF_030867785.1. Classification (NCBI taxonomy): domain Eukaryota; kingdom Fungi; phylum Ascomycota; class Sordariomycetes; order Glomerellales; family Glomerellaceae; genus Colletotrichum; species Colletotrichum acutatum. The sequence continues at coordinate 27,445 of NW_026849116.1, forward strand.
TAAACAGTATATAAGCTTAATAGAATACCCCAATACCTACAGAATACCTGTGTTTAAACCATTTGAACTGGAAACTTCAATGATGTTTTGGAACGTTGTGCACCAGGGGGAAGGGAATATGTCGCTCGGCTTCGGGCCTTCCGCTTGCAACAACTGCCTGGGGTCATCATGAAGCTTTAACAGAGTTGTGCCTTGCTGACTATGAGATCGATTCCATGCAATAGATGAATTGAGAGAAAGTATAGAAGTCTCGTTCCGCAGCAATAGATGAAGCTGCCGACTAGCTGTACATCGTAGCCTGGGTCCTATGAAAAACCGGATAGAACAGAAGAATCTACCTCCGCGGTCTTAGCTTTTCTCAAATATGGCTAGATAATTCGATAGGTTTCACCATCTATCATCTGAAGTAATGGTCCTTTGACAATCTGTCTTGTTTGACGTCACGTTCAGAGAGATGATGGTGATGAATTGACTTTGATGACATCATGACATCAACCACCGAACTACCTCATTGTGGCTTGCTCAGCACCATCTTAAAGCGCTTGAATGGCCTCTCAGTTCCAATCCACATTCGTCCTTCGAACAATTCTTTACTTCTATCTTGCGACATTTACGCTCACACATACTACCAGCATATTTCAAACCATCAGATTTCCGTGATACATTTGATACCATGGCAGACGCAAAGCAAGGAGGTGATCTCTACGACATGGCGAAGGACGGAACTAAAGGTTTTTATCATCTTTTACACTGAATTTTATCCATGAAGCTTCACTAACTGTCGGTGGCAGTTCCTGGAGATGCTGGCAAGCAAAACATCATCAAATCTGTTCCCAATCCCCACCAGCAAGAATCAGCTGCCGGTGGGCTTGGGTCTACAACTCTTCACGGCGCCGCAGACAATGCATTGAACACCAACGAGGGAAGACCTTCCGGAGTTGGCGAGGGTATCAGTGCGACCGGCCACGAAATTCCTCAGTCGGTGACGGGCAAGCCTGGAGGACGAGGAGGGACCCAGGGCTCCGAGGACATCAGAGCCGCAACGGGTGCGTTTTATACCAAGGGGGGCCGGTCGAAGGATGATGAATGAAGGAATCAAAGTGTGCAAATTATCACATGGTGCTGATGAACCTAACGAGTACATCAAAACACGATACATTGTCTTTTACTTCGAGGTGGTGTCCCGCATTCAAGTGCCATCAAGCTATGTGTAGGTATAGCGAACCAGACTCAACCACGTGCTCATGCCGGGATATGACCATCTTGAACAGATCAACAGTAAGTCATTCGTCTCTACTACCAATGAAACGCGATGCCTGAGCTGTTCTACACCGACAAAACGGCAAAATGAAAGGGACGAGACTCGAACTCGCGCGGGTTGCCCCACCAGGAAACAGATGTTAAGCTGACCTTAACCTGGCGCCATAACCAACTCGGCCACCCTTCCGTGATTTGATTGATGTGAGGTTGTTTGAAAATTGTCACAATGGAGGTCGACGAGTTAGGGCTTCGGAAATTGGGTCTGCAGATTGGAGACACCCGCTGCGGTGGGGCTGATAACGGGCCGCACACAAGTGCTTCGTCGGGCATGCCGACAGCAGGGTTTTTGAGATGCATGGTTATAACAGTAGGAAGTGTCAGTCGGTTTGAAATCAGACGTATGAACTAGCAAGATCTATTACAAAATTAAGCACATGTACTTACGATCATGTGCCTCCAGTCCTGTGTCCCTAGCATGAGATATTGCCCAACAACCATGCGAAAAGTGCGGGTGATAATAACTTACTTCTCAAATGTAGGATGAGTTTTCATTCGGTAAGAATTGACGAATACTTGTATGGTTCCGTTCAAGTAGCTGAGTACTAATATTCACGCCAATTCTGAGCTATCTTGCCTTGGTCCGTAACCGATCATCAGGTGATAATCTCTAGCCCCCAAGAATCCGCAGGCTCTACCTTTTGTCAGGAGTCATGGCACACAGTAAGGGCATATGAAGTGGCTTAAAGTGGCTGCAGCTTACCCATCTAGAAGGCAGGAAAGAGAGCAGTCAATAGACCAAGGGAATATGAGATCCACGCCAATGAGTCCGTGGCTCAGTGCCTGCTGATATTGTTCCTGTTTCATGACAGCTTTCTTAGTCAGAAGAGAGGTACGGCTTGATTTTCTAACACACTGACTACCTGATGTCTGGCAAAAAGTCCTTCCGAATTAGATCACCTTTTTTCCAACCTGTTCTCAACTTGTCTAGGTAATGAGAAGAAACGAACGCCAAGTCGTATTGTGAGCCAGAACCGCAGCAGAAAACATGACTCCTGCTATCTACGGAATTGAGGATAAGCTGGGCCCCGGGTACCAGATGGGCTCCAAGTGAATCAACATGGTTCTCATTCAAAATTGTTGCAACATGATTTCAACATGTACCTGTTATGCGTAGTATGTCTACAAAACGAAGCCCACGCAAAGATTCCACACCTTCACTCGGGCTTCCTCCCCCTAGCCAACAAAACAGTCCTCTCAACCTCAAACGGCCGCCCCTGATACTTCTCCTCCATAAACGCCCTCAACGTCGGCATCAACCGCCCCTTCAACCCCTCCCTCTGCGCCCTCGTCCAGAACCTCTCCATTACCCCGTGCATGAACGCCTGGAAAACAGTACACCACTCGTCGACCCCGGAGAACGGCACCCATTTAGTCACGACGTCCACCTCCACGTCCACAAACCCAGCCGCGGTGAACATACTCTGCACGAAGGAGGGAGACTCCCACGCGCCGGGACCCCAGAGCGAGGTCAGCTCGATGGAGGATTGTGGCCAGGAGACAGGGGGTTGGCCCGGCAAGGCTAGGTTGCGTACTGCGTCACGGGTGTCTGGGATCCAGCCTTCGGTTACCCAGGTTGAGGTTGCGAGGGTGCCACCGGGCTTGGTGACGCGGTAGCATTCTGTTTGACGTGTTAGTCTTTCTTGTAAGTCCGGTATGGTGGGCAGTGGAGAGTGTTCACCATTGAGAGATGTGTATGGATCTGCCACGAGCATCAATGCCATAGCGACGATGACGACGTCGAACTGGTCAGCAGGGAACGACATGTTCTGGTCATGTTAGCCGCGACCACCCCAAACCATCGTCCGAGTCAAATCAATGTTTTCAATAGGGGCAAAATCGTCGCCTACCATGATATCAGCTTGCCTAACCTCACACCCTACCCACCCCTCCCTCCCAATCTTCTCCTTCACAACCCCCAACTGCGCCTCACTCGAGTCCGCGCTCGTCAACCTCACCCTCTCCCTCTGCTGCCCAGGCAACTCTCGCATCATCTTTTGTATATACGACGACACCACCCCGGTCCCGCAGCACATATCCATGACCTGGATCGTCTTCGTGCTGGCCGACGCCGAGGACACGGTCTGGCATAGCTGCGAGTGGTCGACGAGGCAGGGGGTCACGGGGGAGGTCAGGTGCTCTGCGTGACGGTAAATGTTGCCGGCCTCGGGGTTGCGCCAGAATTCGACAAGGTTGGCTTTGTCGCCTGATTCGTTTAGGGACTTTGAGGACGCGGCGGCAGTTGTGGTTGGGCCGGCGATGATGGGTTTCTTCTTGGTGAGCTCTGGGCTCAGGTGGAGGGGAGCTGGATTGCTGATGAGGGATGACATTTTGGCTGTATTGGCTGTCTCTCGAAAATAGTTCGAGCTGGCGAAGGGTAGACTGTATGGTAGGTGAGGATGGTAAATGCTTGTGCTAAGAGATGTCTGGTCTGTCCGTTGATCTGGATGGAAGTCTTGATGTCTTTTGGTCCTTGAACAAGCTTATCCGATACACAGGGTGAGAAGAAGACCACGGAGCTACTTATACAAAACCATCCGTCCTCAAGCTAAGCTCCTCGAGCTTCTAACCAAACTCCTTCGGGGTCCCTGCTGCAAATGCCAAAGCATGCGATAGGCTAAGTTGACAGACGACCCTCCAGTCCAACAAATTGGGGGGATCCTAAATTTCGATCCTACTCTGGGGATTACCCTTCTGGAAATAAGGTAGTCAAACACCGCAAGGCGTCTGTTATACTCCCGTGCCGGATACCCATGCCGAACCGGTAAGGTAGAGTGGTGTGTAGTCCCACCGGCGATGTCATCAAAACTATCCATAAGCCAAAGTTCAAGAGAAGTGTGAGAGGCGAGAGGTGGGGGTGAAATTTTGTCCAAAAAAAAAAATACAATAAGGAAAGTCGCGTTCCTTTGAAAGTTGAGTTCCAAAGAAAAGCTAAGCTCGCGGTTGCCATCCACACATAAAGTTTGTACCGACCGCTCGGATGCTCCATGTTTTCACTCTTCCTTGAGGAATACTATACACCACCACTCAAGCCACCCCTTCACAGGTGTTTAACCCTATCGACGAGTTGTTGTAGGCTGGCAGTCATGGAGCTCATCGCCGCATATTCCACGGCTTGGAGTGGCACTGTTCCGCCGGCCTCCATCGTCATAGACCTAAAGTAAAGCAAGGCCTCAATCAAGGACTTCGCGAAAGATTGGGACATGGCTTATCCCACCAGGTCTCCTACCTATCGCCAGTGTCTTTCAACGTACGGAAAGCGATACCGAACAAGAGACCTACTATCGCGATCAAATAACTTACAAGAGTAGGCGAGGTAAGGGTATAACTGGTTACCTCATCCAATACTTCATCCCACCTTGACAACTCAATACTTCTACAACAGAGCTAACCCAAACCTTCAACATCAACTTACCTCGGGAACCTCCAAGATCTCACTAATCAAGACAACCAAGCTTTCTCAGAGTTCCTAGACCGTACCTCTCCGAAAACCCTATATATCCATGCTCTCCCGCGGGCAGCGGATAAAGCAACCACAAAAGAGTCCCATGTAAAACGTAAAATCACGTACCCACCATCACCACGAACCCCCATATCCCACATCTTCACACCTACACAAGAGTCCAGTCCCTCGCCGCCAAGTCCCCGACGATACCTTAACCCCATCCCACGTTTACACATTAGCCAGCCTCGTTCACGTTCTCTAAAACGAGCCTCCGAAGCTCTCTCTCCGCCCTTCATGCCTACCGCCGGCCTCAACGGCATCTCAGAGTCCGCCCCAAGCTCCGACGGACTTTTCTCCTAGGACGCCGACGGGGCGTTGGAGACCGGCCGCGGCCACTAAAAGTAGCATGCCGTCCCATTCTGGTGTACACGGTGTCCTGTGCCCTGCTAGGTATTATCTTTGACTTCTCGGATCTCCAATAACTCAATTCCTCGTACTCGTGTGACCTAGCAGCCCATTCTTCTCTTCAACCTCGGAATCAAGGGCTACTGGTTGGCTCAAGGACTGTGCCCAAACTCTCGCGGATCCAGCCATTTGGAACACGGGTCGAACGCCCCGTAGCACAGTTAATCGCAAACGTCGACTCATAAGCATTCCATTACTTCATATCGCATCCTGGTACGTGCGTAAATGTACAATCCCCATTTAAGATAACCCAGCCGCCCCTCCAGGGCGTGTAAGTCTGCTCGGGAATGTTGTCTATTTCAACTCCCATCGTCTATAAAGCGCCTTGACCGTGCCTTCATTTGCCCTGTGCTGCCCTCAGGGCGTCCACTTCTCGTTGTAGAGCATCCAGGTCGGCGAGAATATCCGCGCCCTTGCCTGAGTTAGCTGCGTCGTACTCTTGCTGTGCATCATCCTCCGCGGCGGGCTCTTCTGGAACGTTGCTGCCCATGGCCCTAGTGCTGTCGATGCTGGTCCTCCTCATACCATATCCGTCCATGCTTCCGCGACTACTGCCCCTCTGACGCGGTGGTGGCGGTGGGGGAGCATTCTCCTTGCCCCCACTAATCTTCCTGCTGGGGGCTTCAATGCTCCTGACGCTAGGAGGCCGGCGTATGGAAGTATTCCGTGCCGGTGGTGGTGGCGGAGGTGAGGTTTTGGGAGGGGTATTCTCCGTAGCGTGTATAGAAGTATCAATGTCAGATGGTGCTGGGCTGGCTCCTTGAAATGAACCAGCAGATGGCGAGGCTAGTTGGAATGATTGTCGATGGGATGCGTGCGGGCGCCGAGGTGGAGGCGGAGCCGGAGCATTGATGCTTCGGAAACTCTCTGATCTGGAGCGCTGCGATTCTAACGAAGAGCGAGGCGGAGTGTCGGCCTCGTAACTTGGTACACTCGGAGCGTTGGCCCCGGCATTGGCTGTTAAGGACTGGCTCCGTGCGTGACCCCGCCGTGGTGGAGGGGCAGGTGTCGGTCTCTTGCCTGTCGCCGGAAGTGCCGGGGTAGGTGTTGAGCTGGGTGTGGGGGAGTCCTGCTCCGGAACTTTGCCAGCAGCCTCACGGGCAAAAACATCTTCCATGTCATCTCCACCGTGACTGCTTGGAGCGGGCGGTAGAGGCTTGTTCACGTCAGACGGGGAAATGGGCGACGCAGTCTCGGAGGAGATATGCGGACGACCTGAAGTCTGCACGCTAATCTTCCGACCATGCCTTGAGCTAGGCGGCGGAGGCTTCTTCTTCACGGATGGAGAAGATGCCAAAAGAGAACGTTGGTCGTCAATGCCGCGATCCGCCATATCTTGTGACGTCCGTGGCGTTTCCAGCTCAGGTGCAGCATATGATGCACCGGGCGCCTTGTCTCCCTGTGACGCTGATGTCTGCGGGGGTGGTGTACCAGCACCGGCCTGGCCGGTGAGCAACAGCATCTTAAAGGCGTTGACATCCATAGCTTTGGCCGATCCGCCAGATGAAGGCTTCACGTCCGTCAAGCCTTCCAGATCTTGTAGCGTCTTGCCAAAGGGATTATCGGGGGTATTGCTCGCGTTGGCAATGCGAAGTGGCGCAGCCTCGGGGAGGCCACCGGGAAGCTCGGGAAATCGCTTTGAAAATTGGTCGTCTTCGTCGTGGGAATCTTCGTCGCTGCTGTCGTCCTGGCGTCCAAAGCCTCTGCTATGTACGGATTCTGGGGACGAGGGAGACGAAGGTGGAGGCGAAAGGACCCTAACCTTTTTCACGACCTTTGGCTTGGCCGGCCGCGCCTCGGGGGGCGGAGGACCATTCTGCCTCGAGATGCCGGAGGTGATGGACTCGAGAAAGGCCGATGTAGAGACTGGCTGGGGGGTTGAGACGGAGAGTGAGGTGGAAGCAGACTTCCTTCGAAAGGGGTTGTGTTCGGAGGCCATGTTTGCGACGGGCAAAGGCTCGGAATAGGCGGGTTTATCTTGTAACGTGCAATCCTGTCGAGGGAGGAGTTAGGCAGCCGCCATGGCCAGGTCCCGGCAGAGCGAGACGCGGACGATGTCGTAATCGCCGGGTGGAGGCTGTCAATGTGTCGTGGTGGGACGAAGACGAAGACGACAACGACGACGACGACGACGACGACGATAGCTACAACTACGACGAAGTTTCAATAGGCGGTTCGAATTCGTTGAGGCTCGACTGAGGATAGATAGACAGGCTGGGCAGGTGGAGGGTCTCGGATGGATCGCTGGGTAGATCGAGGGGTAGGGGTTGTTGGTGGTCAGGTACTGGCACTGGTGCTGGTACGGGGTACGGGGTGTGGCCGCGGGTACTGCGGGCGAGCGTCAGTTTCGTTGACCGGAAGAATCGGTTGGCAAGTAGGTACTTGAGTCGCAAGGGACGGTGGAAGGGCGGGTTGACTGGGCTCGGGTTCGGGATGATGGGCAGCCCAATGGGGAAAACGAGGGGTCCACGTTCTGGTGCTTACCAAGTCGCCGAGAGCTGCGGTTATGAATGACGATGTGCTGATAAGTGCTGGTAGAGACGATGAGAGTAGACAAGCTAAAGTACGAGGGTAATATTGGCAGACGCAGCAGTACGGCACGGCGTGGGGAGAGGAGTGGTGTGTATGAGCAGTGGCAGTGCTGCTGCTGTTGCTGGCGGATAGAAGTTGGATTTGAACTGAGGTGGACTGGACGTGTCGGGGAACGGAGGAGTTGGTGGATGATGAGATGAGATTGGACAGAAACAAGACGTCAGTCCGAGGGGGCGGTACGGTGCGATTCGACACCATGTGGGAGCGGATAAGACCAGCGCAGGGGGGTTATCTGCTTATCGATGGTCGCAAAGTACCTGGCTAAGGTACCTTATCGTTGGAACCCAAGGTACGTTATCGACGAGCGAGATGGGTTGTGTTGTGTGGTGATTGACGACACTTTTGACGGGGGCCGATGGAACCTGGCGGCGGGAGGTAGGTACCTAATTACATCCCTACCTTAGGTGCTGAGGTATTCGCAAATAGCAGGGGGAGATGATGAAGAAGAGGAGCCCGTTTGGTCACTTTTGTCGTCCTGTCCCGTTTAGATGGCCCGAGTCCAGGTCAGGCTGGTTGGTTGTTTCCATCTCAGCCCGGTACCTCTGTTCCACGGTAATGACAGTTGGAGGTACTTGAGCAGATGGGTACTTGTTACTAGGTAGAGGGTGAGAGGGAGAACAAGTTCCAGACATGCAGCTCTGCTGTTCCAGCCAAGGCAGCTGCAGATGCAAGCTCTGTCCCCTGAAGCGTTGCCTCGAGAGTCGAACCAGATGGATCATGGAACCTAAGTGACTGAGCCTGACGCAATAACCTGGCCGTAAATGACAGGCAGAAAGAGAGGGAAATGCCACGTTATTCCCCGTCTCTTGTCCTTAGGTTTCTTCCTGTCAGTATCATTGAGGAAAGAGCATCTCCCATCACCTACCTACCTACCTGCCCAAGGTATCACCAGAGAAAGGTACAAGTCGCACGTATGGTGTAAGGCACTCCGTACCCGGTACCGTAGCTGGCCTGAGCAACATTCTCCCCCACATACCCCGAAACGGACGGGAGGATGGATGCGCACGAGCCAGACCATGCATGCTCTCTCTCATTCATTTTCTCACTCACTCCTTCACCAATGCTCTCTCATACGGATACTCACTCACTCGCACTTTACAGCTCACAGACGTATGATCTTATGCCTCGTGCCTCCTCTCTCATGCCTCACGGCGACCTGTGTTTCGTTCACTCTCGGCCGCCTCGGCCATCTTGTGTTCGCATCTCACTCCCCGTTCTTCAGACCCTTCTCTCAGTCTGAAGCTCAAGGGTCAGTCTCTGCAAAGACCTGATTGTGCCGCCTCACTCTTCATGGCAGAGACAACCATCAACCCTCCTCCATATAGTCCCCTTGCGTGAGTGTCCTCATACGACGGCAAGACGGGTGACCCTTCAACGCTCAGATCACACTCCTCTCCATCCTCGACATGCCGGGGCGTCGCCGCGTCGCCGCGTCGCCCCCAACTGTACGGTTGCCCCCTGCACCTGTCGCTCAAGCCGTTCCGGATTGACAACAGGGATCCCGGGACATGGATCAACACTGCTATGTACGGAGTAATTAGTATACTGCACCACCAACACCCAGACTCTCAGAGATACCCAAACAACCAGACCAGATGGTTATACGGATAGTCCGAATCTCATGCTCACACTTCCCAGGTTGTCTCTTGTCTCCTCGCCTCTGCCCCTCCCCTCCATGCTTACCTCACCGCAATGCGCTTCCACGTTGTACACCTTCATCACTGCGTGCTGAACACCAAGTTGGCCAACGTTCCCCCTCAAAACATCAAGGTTTGTTTCAGGAACACCAATGGGAAAGCAAGCTCGGGGCTAGCTATCCACGTCACTCCTTGTCATCCAAGTCACAGTCACCGTAGGTCCACTGGACATCTGCAACATGCTCCGCACCGCACCGCACCGCACCGCACCGCTCTGCACCACTTGCTCACGCGCTGGCAGCCCGGACCTCATGCCGAGCGGCATCTCCAATACACCTATCTAGGCAAAGTGCCTGACACATCACGGCACCGCACGATAGGCAACATGTATTCGTACCTGCGCCAACACCAGCCCGGCATCAGCAACGTGACAAGCATCAGATAGTCTAGAGACAGGACAAAAGACAGTGGGAGATGGACACAGAGAGGGGTCAACGGAAGAGCCGCGGTCAACTTCTCCACCTCTGTTCGCCGTCCCAGAGGAAGCTCCGAGCTCGACATTTGACGCCGTTACACCTGCCCGCGACACCTTCTCTTCCGCCTCTTCTTCTCAATCTCCTGCCTTCTTCCCCCAAGACATTTCCCCGCACCGCCACCTCTTAGACTATTCCCCCGTCACTCTCGTTCTTTTCTGCCAGACACCGGGAACGACACTGTCACACACTCCAACGGCACTCTCCTGTCTGCGGTTGCCCACGTGATGATCTCTGTCCAGCACGCATCCATGTGCTCCCTCTTGACGGAACCCACCTATCTTTCACAGTCAGTCGCAGCATTCTTCTGCTATACGCTCACGCTCGATTGTATGAGTGGGTGACCGTCGATGAGACAAACTATATGATCATCTACCTGCAAAGAAGAGCAAACAACAAACACTAGAATCAGTCGTGCTCGCCTACCTACACAGTGTCCTTAGTGAGCACCACCGCCAACCTCAGGGTCAGCAACCAGCACATAGTGTGGCACCATCGCCTCCTCATCGCACGTGTCAACCCGTCCAGTCCGCTCATCCCCGGTCAGGTCCCACTCGCCGACCGCAGGCCGGCGCAACTATCCCCTTCCAACTCAAAATACGCTGGAGGACCACTCGACACGCCAACTGAATATGTAAGATGGGCACGTAGGCTGTTCATGATCCGAAAAACTAGTCAAACATTTCCTTTCCCAAAGAGTAATCTACCTGAGGGAAAACGCGGCACCGAAACATCTTTGGCTGAAGGGCCATGTTCGCTCACATTTTCTAATCCTTTCACCGCTTTCCCACTCGACAACCGCCGCAGACAGCGACATATGACGGACTCTCGTGAAAACAGTCCGTACCTTTCGTAGAGAAACGCATAGCTCAACCGGATTGTTCTATGCCAAACTGTAAACTCGTCCCGGCGACGGGCGCGCCTCGTCTCAGACCAAGTCACATCCGGCCCCAAAATCAGACCACTAAGAAAACGTCTCACCCACATTGTAGAGATTATAAGCCAGAGGAGGGGGTAAGGTGCGAGGTCAAGCCAAAGCATCGGCCAAGAAACGACAACGCCCTCCAAAACGCTGTAGCTTTGATTTGCACCACAAATCCAAACATCTCAAATCAACTGCAAATTGATCTCTATTTCAAGGTCAACTCATCCAGAAACCAGACAAAAAGGCACTCTTCCTCCCTTCTGTCGGGCCATGAGAGATGAGAGAACGTGCACGTGACACCTTCACCAACGGCACGGACGCCCTTCAGCTCTCAAGCCTCTCACATCCCCCCGTATCCAAGCCAAGCTAGCCTTCCCTCACAGCCTTACCTCTTTTTCCCTCTATCCTCTCAGACGGCGCGGTGGCCCGTCCGGCGGTTAAATCAACATACGGGACCGGGGGAAGACAAAAGGTCAGAGGGCGGGCATAAGAAGAATTCCATAAATGTAAACAAGAAAAAAAAGACCCTGGGAAGAATGAACCGCGTCGGCTCCACTCCGAAACTGCCATGGGGGAGAAACACGGTGACGGTACCCTGCCCAGGGTCCCAGTCTCCGGTTCTCACGGCGCGTCCTCATATTCTCAGACATTCGTCCTCCTTACAGTACAGTGCACGTCGGCAGCTCAGCTCGTTCTTTCTCGATTTTCCCTTTTCTACATCGCTCAGCCTGCCGCTCTTATCGTAATTCAATCAAAGATTATCGTTCCCGTACCCTAAGCTCAATCAAGATCCAGGCGCGCATCAAACAAGATGGCAAACAATTTGTATCATGTAATATCATTTTCTTCCAGTGCCACCCGGTAATTGCAAGCGAGGCGCCGCATTTACCGTGCCCCTGAGTGAACTGCACTTACTCGGTCTCGCCGTCTGCTGTTTAGATTGTCGAGCTCGACGCGTCAGTTTACATCGCGAGAATTGCACAAATCAGCAGGAAGATTGTGTGAACAGTGAAAGGCTCCCATCGTTGGTATATCGCGCGAGCTATAGTTACAGTAGTCGGAAGGGGGAATCCGTCTCGTGTCGCCAAAGCGGGAATCTTCTCTCAAAGCATTCAACACAATCCCAAGCCCCCCAACCACGCGTCGCGCTCGATCAAAAGCAGCCGCAACATATAGAAAAGACAATCAAGACACAAACGACAAAGACACAAGACAACGCAATTGCGTTTTCCCCCCAGGTTGGTTTCCCACCAACGCTTCCCGGCCCATTGCCCTTTCCCAGTTAGTTAAATAACAACTCCCGTAAACGCCTTTCGACAAGATTTCGTGACACAAAAACAGTTGTGCGGAGAGCCGAGCAGAGTACTCGACATTGCATCATCGTTCAAGGTAAAGGGAAACAAGGAAGAGTGGCCCCTTATGCCGTGGCAGCGGGAGCCTCAGCCTTGGCCTCCTTCTTGTCGGCGGCGGCCTTCTTGGGCGCTGCCTTCTTCGGGGCGGCAGCCTTCTTGGGAGCGGCGGCCTTCTTCTCCTTGGGCTCCTTTGCCTCCTTCTTAGCGGCCGGTGCCTTCTTCTCAGTCTTGGTGACGCGACCAGTCTTGGTCTTGCTGAGGACGGCGGGCTTCTCCTCCTTGGCCTATGAGTATGTTAGTGATGAAAAGGCCATCAGTGTAGGTAATCAACATACGGCAGCAGCCTTCTTGGCGGCGGGCTTCTTCTCCTTCTTCTCAGCAGCAGCCTTCTTGGGGGCAGCGGCCTTCTTCTCCTTGGGCTCCTTGGCTTCCTTGGTCTCCTTCTTGGCGGCGGCCTTCTTGGGAGCGGCAGCCTTCTTCTCCTTGGGCTCCTTGGTTTCCTTCTTCGCAGCAGCCTTCTTCTCCTTAGGCTCCTTGGCCTCCTTCTTTGCGGGGGCCTTCTTCTCAGCGGGCTTAGGCGCCTTCTTGGCGAGCTTGGTACCACCGGAGGGACCTTGAGGAATATTAGTATTGCTTCAAGGTTGTACCGACAGAGGCGGTGACGTACCCTTGGGCTGCTCGAAGACACCCTTCTCAACACCGGCGCGGAGGGCCTTGTTGAAGAGAGAGTCGAACATGTTGTCGCTGACGGTGTTGATCTGGTTGTTGGCCTTGACGTACTTCTTCAGGGACTGGCGGGAAGATCCGTTACGGTCCTTGAGCTGTAGGAGGGAAGATGAGTCAATTAAGAGGAGCACAAGAATAGGTGGACCATCGTCGAGGCGGTGGAGGGTAGCGCGATCGAAGGTCACGGGCGCTAGGCGCGAATGGCAGCTGACCCAACTCGTGGGTCCTCCGATCGCGTAACCCTTTGCGCCGGAGATGGAGGAGCGGTAAAACATACAGCAACGATGGCATCAGTGATCATGTCCTATGAAGAGTTAGCAACCAACGCGTCATGTAAAAAGCCGGACTGGTGGAGGTACAAACCTGGTAGCTGGCGTGGGTGGACTTCTTGCTGGGGGCAGCAGCGGCGCCCTCGGTCTTCTTGGGAGGCATTGTGATTGTTTTGGGGGGTTGTGTGGATGCGTGAAGCGGAAAGGTTTGCTATGAAGCAGGATCCAATCGAAATGTCGATTGAAGTCGGTTTGAAGACGGGTGTACTTTGAGAAAAGTTGCGAGAATTAAATCGACGCGTTGTGGTGACTGAGAGAGGCAAGAGATGAAGAGATCCGGAACGAGAGGGTGATGGGGGAGCGCGTGCGTGGAGGGGATGGGGCTTGTTTTTATAAATGGGCGGGGGCCTTTAGGCGCGGTGCGCAATCAGTAACTTTTGGGGAGACGACCTGAGGGCGCGGGCGCGGGCGTTGGATTTTTTGAGTGTGAGCCTTGAGGTGCCTTCTTTTTTTTTTTTTCTTACCTCCTCCCTCTTGGCTTGGTGCGGGTGCCTTTGGGGCCCTTCAAATCCCCCGTCCATTTTGGGGGGATGGTCGCTAAATCACGCGGACTGGGGGGGCCTTGGGCCTTCCCCCTCTCAACTTTCAGTCCCTTCTCACTTCCCATCTCACTCACTCTCGAGTTCCCCCCCCCCCCCCCTCAGAGATGGCACCCTCTTTTTCCTCTTTCCCTTTCTTTCTCCTCGCATCTCACTCACTCATTTGATTCATACACCAATGATACCATCAAGTAACCATGGTAGCCTAGAATAAACTTGAAAAGATGTCTTCCGTTAGATCTGGCAAGGGCCCGGGCAAGTCGGAAGGGTGCTTCTCTCCATTACTTTGAACGGTGTATGCCCACAGCCTGGCAGCTCTACGGACACTTCGAGTTCGTTTGTGATGTGTCCGGACAGACGATAGCGTGCCACAGAGCCCTATCTTTGAGATGATGCCCTTGACGTCCGCTTGTCCCGACTTTCCACGTCTCAATGTGTCTCTCATCGCTTCCCGCTTCTCTCCCACATCAACCTCATTGTCCTCATCCGTCGGTGGCATATCTTCTTGGACTCAAATCGCCGATTAGCGCGGGAGCGGGAGAGACGTGCGTGTCTATTTTGGACGTGTCCAGGACTACAGCCGCCGCGATGGTAATGGTGGGTGTTCTAAGAAATCCTCGGCCGGTGACAGATTCCAGCACGGCCTAATTCACCTCGGTCCACGGCCTCTTTCTTCTGCCCCTTTGATAATGGACCAGTCCTTGTTTTCTTCTGTATCTATTTTGACGTTTGAATTGTCAAGTGGCATCTCTTATTGTTCTGATAAACAAACGGTAACGGCTAGTCGAGTCGAACGGGCTGCCCTTTGAGTTGGGGGAAGACGCGGACGGCGGCCAAGTGGCGCCCCTCACTTCTCATCTCAACCAAAGCTCAGCTCAGATCAATCAGCCCAGCTCACCTCCGTCGCCGGAAGCACTCGAGCTCCCCCAGCCCCCAAGCTTCAGGCTATGCATGAAGCTTCTGAGGCTTCTGTCGTCTCCGCCGTCACACCCTGGACGGGTCCCTGGTCTTCCCTGTCCGCCCCCCGGGTTGATGTAAGGCACGCCGCACTTCTCCTTGCGGATAGTGAGTGCTGCTGTATGGATAGTGAGTGGTTCCAGCACATCTCCCCTCGCCAGTCGCCACGCTGCACCCCTCAACGGGTGCTCCAGTCATCTGCCCTAAGGGAGCCGGGGTAGTCTTCTGGTGTTTTTCTACTGCCGTTCCTAGTGAGTTTGAGGTGTGTGACTCTGTGAGATGAGACTCACCTCATGAGAAGTAAGAAAGACGGCGTGAGGGGACTAGGTAGGACAGAGCCATAGGCGCAGTACCTACCTACCTTCAATTAGCCCAATGCCCCCAGTTCCTGCCCTCGGTGGTGGACACAGGGCAGAGGAAGGCGGGAAACTATCCACCTTGTCTGCTCCTTCCTCCTGCCGGGGAGTTCAAGATCAGCCGGTCCCAGAATCTCAGGAAGGAGGTGCGTGGTTCTTTCCCTCCTTCTTCCGGGTCCCCGCCAGGCTCCTGGCTCCTGCACCTGCACCTGCCACATGCACCACCCGCCCGTTCTTTCCCATCCAAACTGCCATGTTTTCTGCCACGCTCAATTGCCTCAGAATGTAGAAAGTGCCAGACGGGACGGGGAGGCAAACAAAAGATACATCGCCCTTGTACCTTCCATTATCCTCCATTTTCCCTTCTGTCACCTTTTTATTTTCTAAAATTCGTCTACTTTCCTTTTTTCTCATTGGTCCGAATATTCCTCGCCGTGAGGTCCTGCCGCCAGCGTGCCTGCTTCCCCCGTGGACCGTGGACCGTTGTTACTTCCCCTCCCCGTCCCGAGTGCTCACTGCTCAGCGTCGCTCCGTCCCTGCTCAGTCTCTGATGCCGCACACGTTCGCGGGTCTCCCATCTCCCACCAAACTCATTCTCATCGCCCACCTCAACCACCCTCTCCTCTCCTCGCCCTTCTCCTCTTTCTCTTCCCTCTTGATTCCCTCTTCTTCCCATTTACTCACCCTCCATTACGAAAAATGACTCATGGCTCGCCGTTGCCACGTTTCTGAGTCTCGCACCCGCCGATCCACCGTCCTCCGACCCGGCCTCAATTTCCCTCCCATTCTCACGCCTTTCCCCCGCCGAGATGCCCGATTTTGCATCATCGTCCATCTTCGTTTTCACCCCCGACCGCCAACGCCATCCGTCGCATGCGCTCTCCTGCCTGTAGCTTTCGGTTCCATCTCGCGTCTAATCTTATCGTGTTGTAGCTCGAATTTTTCTCCATCGTTCGATGCACTTTTTTCTCTGTATATCGCGTGTTGCGACCCTGATATTGCGCGCACACTCCCAACCCCCAACCCCGACTGTTGTGATTCGGTCGCGCTTCGTCCAAATTGAAGCTATCCGCACATCTTGCACCACCATCGTCGCAATCATTAACAGCACCACGAAATCCATCAAAAAAGCATCGGATTCCATCATTTAGGTCGACGATCTGCTCGACGATATTTTTGTTGAATTTCTACCATTTTCCTGGCCTGATTTGACTTACACCGAGTATGTCGTTTCATACCATCGCGATGGGGCCACGCGACCGGTGAAATGAGTTGCATCGCCTCATCCGCGTGTCTACGTCCACTCTGTTGCCTAAACTCGTCGATCACGTCTTTTCTGGTATCGCAGTGACTGTCCTCATTGATGCATGAGTTTTTGGCCAATTTGAAGCTGGTTCTGTGCTGCCAGCGCCAATAACTCATTCCTGTGCAAGAGACGCGATGGAAGCTATTCGCACTTCAACAGCGCTTCCACCCAAAAGCGGGATACCATCGCTGCACACCAGTGAATGAAGATGTAATTTGCGTCGTGAACTGCTGAGACTTCAATATTCATCTGTTCGACTTTTCAATATCTCTTTTTCAATCAAAGTTGTTCTTATCCGGGCTGGCGCTTCCAGATTGACGCATGCCTGCCCAAGGTGGAGGAGCAGAACACGTGTGCCCGTCACCGCCTCACGAATTGACATGGCCAACACATCGTCAACTTGTCCGAAACTTACGAACAGTTGTCGACCCTGATGGAGATAATGGCCCAAGACAGGTTGATATCAAACTAGAATCAATTTTGGCACAGAGGCCATAGCAAATCTCGCGATCTACCGATCTCTGGTATCGAAAAAGGGGGGAAGCAGCGTCTGGATGTCACGTGGTGCTGCTTTCCAGCACCCAGCATCTCCTGTTGCGAAACACATCATCAACGGCAGTGGGTAGTTTGTGACTCAATGCATCTCTAGGAAGTTCTTTCTACCATTCCTGCGATAACGTTGGCTTAAATAATCTTCGTGAAAGGCGTTTGGTCTGATAGGCAGGGACCGAATTTTCGCAGGGAAGGCACGAGGGTAGCCTCGCTTGACGGTCATCTACCTGCCTTCTCGCGCGTGATTCACTGATAATACAAGATATGGGACGCGAATTTATCCTTGACTTAGGAGATCCTAACTCGAAAACTCTATATCGGAGCATCTACATTCATAGTCTGTTTGGTCTTGTGGGAGTTGGTCCAGATATTCGAACGAGGCTGCGACTTCATTGTTTTGACTTCTGACGCGTGTACCACGAGGGTTCCCCTTTCCCTTTGCACAACCTTCCTGCAGAACGACAGACGCGTCGAAAGTGTCACTTAGAAGACTCATAACCGATTGGAGTCTTATTGAATCAAATGTATCAACCATCTGGGAAAACTCTTCCGTCTCTCGCTAGCCACCGCAAGGAGTCCGGATCGGACAGACGCGTCAACCGGATGCGCCGCCCATAAAAACGCACTGGACTCTTTTTTTGCGTTTGCGAGCTGGCAAACTGCAGTGTCGTTGGTCGGTCCGGCGTCCTCCCTGATCTGGAAGGTGGGGCAGGCAAGGCAGGTGGGCAGGAAGAGGAGGAAGCTATGACCACCGCTCCCGTTGCAGCTCGGAGCTGCCTTCCGCCCAGGTTCCCCCCGCCGCGCAGGACGCAACTGCCAGCGGGAGGCAGCTTGGTTGGTTCCTGCTTCCTGCTTCACCAAGGTACTTACTTAGATAATCATAGAAGCTCCCTTCTCAAATTACGTAATGCACGCGTGCTTACCTCAGCTTTCCTCAGGGTCCTGGAGAGGGGCATGCATGCACCTGGGCCCTTGCCAAAACCCTTCAGCGCATCTCATGGAGCGGATGCAGCTGGGGTAGCTGCTTTCATCGCTGCCCCGGTGTTCAACAAAGGCCAATCTTCAGCGAAGCACTGCGTTTGGCGACACAAACATCCTGGGATGCCTTAAAAGGGGACCATTGACACGTTTATTGTCGATTCCATGAGAGATGGAGCGGGTTTGCCAATGTTGCATCGCATGCACCGCCACATACCAGAGGTAAACTCCAACCTCACTTGGCGAAACTCAACATCTTGTTGAAAGGTGACATGTGGCTTATTATGTGCATCGATTCAACATCTCGAGCTACGCAATTTGGAATGAAAAGGTCAAAAACCAAAGTTTGCAGAATATCGAGTGTGTCCCTCCCATAAAAGGGCAGATGCACGCCGTCGAAACACCAAGGGAAAAGGCTTCATCGCTAGGCCTGGGTCATGGGTCCTGGAGGTGCGAATTGTTACATTGCCACATTGACCCCGGGTCCGAACAGAGGCACAGCGACGATGCGAGAAGGCAAGCTCAGCCTGCTATGGATGCCTCACACAATTTAATCCTCAAATCGACTTGATCGTAGAAGTTGCGATTCTGCACCTGCTTCATGCAAAAAGACACTTCTCTACCTCCCCTTCACCTTTCAAGTTACCTGATTAATCATTTAGGGACTTGCACACGTCAAAATACCTCGTACCGAAAGTCCGAGCCGGAAACCCCCCTTCCCCCACGCCCTATGGCTCCTTACCAACACAAAGGGCGCGCTCCAACTACCGACCCAAACCAATGGGCGGCAATAACGCAGCCCGGGAATTGTAACAAAAACCCGCTGGAAAGGGCCAGCCTTCAGGTCAATTTCAACTTCCAACATCCACTTCCACCCGATGTGCACTCAGAATCAGATCACCTTATCTCCCTGGGGTACCTTACCTTCCCTTATTCTGCACCGACTCGCAACGCGTAGCCGACGGAAGCCGGATTTCCTCACTATCCTATCATCCACCTTTCGCCGGACTTGCCATTAGATTTTTCATCCCATGCTTCGCTAGTATTCTCTTTGCTTTTTTCTTCTACTTTGCGTTACGATCAATAGATACCCGCGGTAAGCAAGTCAAAGATGCGCAAGTCAATCGCCCTCAACGCCGGCCTGACTCGCCTCTCGAGCCCCCAAAACCCCCGTCGATCGTTCGTGACCACCGCCGCAAGGAGTCTCGCCGCCAGTACTTCATCTCCAGCATCTGCGCCGCCGCTGAACCCGCGATGGCTTTCTGAGCTGCAGTCACGCATCAAGCGGTGCGCCGGGCTCGATCTCAGCGGGCAGCAGAAGGAGGAGTTGACGGCTCTGCGGAAGGCTGTCGATGGCCAGTGGCTGGAGTTGCTCGCCGGACGGGAGGGGTTCCTCACGGGTCCGGGGTGGAGGGGCCTTGACAGACATACGGTGACTTGGGGAGACCAGGTGAGTTCCTGTCACAACATGAGTCTTCACAAGATAAGATGAAACGGGTGCTGATTGTGATGGAAATCAGGATGCAATGGTGAGTTGAACCGGAGCCTGGCTCTCCAAAGGACGGGGGACATTGAACTGACATACTACAGGGTATGACTCGCACCCCGAATACACCATGAATCTCAATCTCACATCCATAGGTCATGTAAACAATGTCGTCTACAACAAGTACGCCGAGTCGGCGCGGGTCAACTGGCTTCGTAACTTTGCGACGACGGTGGATCCTGAGCACAAGGATGAGTGGGACCAGCTCATGAGCCCGAAGGAGATTGGCCTCATCATGAGAAGCATCAAAACGGACTACAAGTTTGTGAGTGACATATCCATCAACTTGAAGCAGCAGGAATCTAAAGTCGCTGTATCTTTGGCACCGCGGCGGTTAAGTCTAAAATACCTGAATCGCTCACACTGACAACCAATGTGAAGCCAATGGCCTACCCGGATCATGTGACGGTCCTCCATAAGCTCGTTTCCAAGCCGACATACGAATCAGACTTCATTTTGCTTGAAGCCCTTCTCATCTCCGACGGCCACCGCCGCCCTGCCGCCCGCTGCTTCGAGGATATCGTGGTCTACGATTACAAGACCGCCAAGAGGGCGCCGCTGAAGCCGTTCATGGTAGACCGCCTACGGGAGACGTACGAGGCACAAGAGCAGGGTAAGATCGAGTGCGAGGAGAAGGCGAAGGGTCTGGTAGACATTGTCGAGCGTCTCGAGAAGGCTGCGTAAGATGTTGCGGGCTGGCTCGTCACTGCTTTTCCGTCGCAAGAAGCGCGATTGTGAGTGAGAGAAAACGATTGTAAAAACATGAGACAGTATACATAGACTTAGATCATAGACCTCACAGAGAGAATAAAGATTCCCAAACGATGTACCTAGCGCGCTGAAAAGCCGTTAGAAGCGCCCAGATCTGAGGGAGGCTCCGGATCGGCGGGCGATGACGGCGTGAGGCTTTTCATCGGCTGAAAGTGGAGATCTGCGCGACATCGACGATTCAATCGACACCTTGCCCGTGTGAGCTTGTTTATTCCCCCACCATCACCGCCATAGCCTTGCCTTTCAATGTGGCATACCGCGCAACCTCGACTGTGACCCAACTGTGAACCACTGCCATTTACAGCATAGACACAGCTTCTAGATCTTCGCAAGTTCAGTTCATCATCATGGGTAGCATCTCGTTCCGCGAGCATATTCGCTGGATCCCCGATGAAGCGAGCGAGCCGACATCGACCATAGTGCTCACGTCCCCGCAGCGCCGTTTCGTGGACCTCCGCATTCTGAAGCAAACGCCAACCGTCGATGGCGTACAAGGTAAGTTTCCACATCGTAGGCACTTGAGTCTAGCCTAGGACCTCAAAAGTCGCCCACCACAACTATTAGACACCTCAAGGCTAACACTCACAAAGATACGCACGGCATCGAGCGCCTGGAATGGGGCATCGCCGGAACCTCCTCGTCGTCCACCCGCACCGACGATCAGGGCGCCGAGGTGCGCCACTCGCGCTGGGAGCACTGGATCGATTCGCGCACGACGGATCCCGAGAACGCGGCCGACGAGGGCGACATGTACGAGCAGCCCGACGGGCTGACGCTCGAAAAGGGCCGGATGGTGAACCCCGCCACCGGCACGGAGACGGACTACGAAGAGCTGTGGAGGGACGTTGAGCCCGTTACGGTTCCTCCGGTCGGTGCCGCGGCCGAGGGCGAGGCTCAGAAGGGTGTCGAGTGTGTTGTTCTCAAGCACGAGGACGAGACGAGCGGGGCGCGGGGTATGGTTGTCTGGCTGGGGCGGTTCTGTCAGGGTATTTCGAGGGTCGGAGAGGAGGTTGCGGCGGAGAGGTGGGAGTGGAGGGAGGGGGAGGGGTGGAGGCGGGTTGTGAGGATTGGGAATCGGGCTTTGCCTTGTGAGGTGTTGTTGATGACAGGTGCGGCGTTGAGTGTTGGGACGCATGTTGTTCATGAGGAGGTTGTTTGGGATGTGCTTGAGAGTCGGTGATTGTGTGGCCTATCATGATCTGAATAGTGTAATGAGCTTCGAGGTGTCTGGGTTGCCATTCTGGTCGAGTCTGGACGGATCCTATAGAGCCGCGGTCGGGTAGGCATTTGAAGACGATGCTCTAGAGATTGCGCGTCGAAATTCATAACTTGATCCTACATTTTCGGTCTTTACTGCTTTTGTCGCCCCCGTATCGAGAAGTCGGGATTTCCACATACATGTTCTTCAGTTCCAGTGCCCTCTTCGGAAATCACATGACATCTGAACCCTACTGACCTTGTATGAATGTCCCGAAACCACATCTTTAAGGTGACGGAACTGAGGATTGGCATCTGCACAATAAACCACCCACATCCATCACGGCTGAGCTCGAATAAGTCCTGTTGCATCCATGTCCCCCAGGGAAACGTCTCACGCCAGCTGAAGATGAGAGTTCCGGCAATCAGGTCGGAAACGAGGTCCCAGCGACGCACGAACCTGAAAGTGAAATGTACGGCAGTTTAGGCCAAATTTTGGGCTCTGGCATCCAAGGTGGTTGGCTAGTACCCATTACAATGTAAGGTTTAATTCATTCCTCGTTGGTGGAAAATATTCAATGTCAAAGATGATACATCACTCAAGCTTGCTTTGTTTAACATAGGGATAGATGGGGGTTTCTGCCTCCCAGCAACGCCACGGTTCTCGGGCTATGTTTTAATCATTAGCCATTGAGGTGGCTTAGTTCGTAGACGAAAGTCTTCTCGAGTGAAGATCCAACAGCATCAACTCCAAGTAATGAGCACTTGAACTTCAGCAAACCTACCAAAAGAATATGGTGACTTTAGCAAACACGGCATCGGGATACTTTGAGAACAAAGTTCATAAATGCTGCGGTTAAGTCATGAGGTCTTAAAGGTGACGGACGGCTAGACTGCAAAGGTCATGAAGCCAAAAGGTGCACGAAAATGTGGCATTGTATCCATCGTCGTTGTCAGACTTTTTCCATATGTCTTCAGTATCTAGCATCACCTGAAATGCGTACAGCAAACCCATCCTTCAATTTATTTGTCTCTTACACCGTATACCGAGAGGAATACAACACCAGAAACTCGAAAACACCAAAAGACACATTCCAAACCCGATTACTGTTGACCATGGCTACAACATTTAACCAATTCGGCTTACTACCTTTCGAGGTGCGACTACAAGTGTGGGAATGCAATCTTCGGTCTGCAGCCCCAGCTTTCCAAGTCTTCTCTGTCAAAAGACGAACTTTGAATACTGCGTCAAACGGTCTTGGACGAAGTGCACCAACGCAAGTCCACCGAGATAAGGCTTATGTCCTTTCCAATCCCACATACGAACAAAAAGGGCCGTGTTCGTGGTTTGATTCAGACCCTTCGACGTACCGCGTAGATGCCGGCCTTTGGTCCGCCTGTAGGGAGTCCAGAGACGTAGTTCAAAAACATTTTGCAAGGCTGGTGAACCCTTCCAGTGGCCGCAGCTCTTCTACAAAACACAATCAAGCTGCACGAAGCACTTCTGGATCAAGTATTCTTCCAGACAAAGATCTCATCATCTTGCAAGTTGCACCCGACGCACACGTTTCCGTTGGAGCGGCATTATCCGCCCTCCGCCCTTTCTTCCAAAATGATAGCTCCCAATCCTTGCATATTGCATTCGAATTCACCGACGACTGGGACATCGAGCCCGCCGAGGACATCAACTCTATGAAGAGTAAACCAGGTCCCCGGGCTTGCTTTATCCGCCTCCTGGAACGCACTTTGTGTGGGCTTCTTTCAGCTAAGCTATACCTCATGGACTACGGCTCGGAGGTGGCCGAGGCCGGGTCACCAGTGCTGTTCTCTGCTGGAGGTTACGATCTCAGCGAGATTGACTGGATGCCCTCACCGACTGCGGCGCATTATACATGCGCTGCGAGACGTTTTACCGTCGACCTCGCCATGCTAGGTGCGAAGTACTGGATCTTTTTCGTCCCGATGTGGACGCCTATTGATCAACCTCCCAATTGGCCGTTTGTTGATTACTCGTCTTTCACAGCCAAGATTGCTGTTCCCCAATACGAGAGAAGAATTCAGGCTGATGAATCAGGCTGATGAATCAGGCTGAGAGGGAAGGAGATGAGAGTCAGTTTTCTCTGTGTCTTACTGATTGTTGCCTCGGTCTAGATGAAATGAAACGATGGGATGGTGGACTGCTCCGTGTTCAACTTGGAAGAAAGTGGTATGCTCCTCTGTGAGACATCTATCCATCTATATCACCAACGATCTAACGCAACTAGATAGCCTCTGTTTTTCGAGAGAATTCGGAGCTTTGATATCTGCCACAGGCACTCTCTCCTGCACGGGAGTATTGGCCTGCAATATGATTTCTCGAGTAGCCTCCCCTCAGTAATTTGTGCTACCTAATTACGATGCTCAAGATTGCGGATGTGAAATGGGAGTCGACATGGCATGAAAAAGGAGACATCTCAAGCAGTAATTAACATTCAGACAACTTCGTGGCCACGCAGGATAATTATGGTTTTCAAAGAGCTTGTCTTCCCCTATCATTTACAGCAGTTCCTTTCAATAATTGATCAGTTCTGATTTCAATAGGACCTCGCATCAGAGAGGGGTAGCCATTCTGACTTTCGGCACCGGGAACTGTTCTAGGCAGGTGGCAGATGTTAAGCGGGGAAGCCAAGACGATCTGCCTTATGCTTACAACAATTTCCCAAAGGCATTCAACCAGCGCTTACAGATCGTAGCATTTTAAGGATCAGGTCGCATTCGGGGTTGCAGAAAGCCTAAAAGGAGACTTGGGAGTTCAGGACCAGGTTATCTCGGCCGGATCACAACCCCTCGGCGCGATAACCTCAGCAAGTCCGAGCGAAGTGATATGCATGGGCAGTGGGGCATTGGCCAATCAAGACGATCCACAGAGTCGCAATAGACTCTTTTGGCCCTGGTTCGTCCTGTCATTGCATTTGTTACGTTACGTCCGCAACTCAAGAAGCTATTGCTTGCATTCTTTCTATGGACTGACGCTGTCCATAAAGACTGCATCCTGTCGTCTCACACGTGAGCAGCTCGGTTGAAACTAACATTTGCACAGCTTCTTCAGGAAGACCAGGTCATCCCGCGCGCAACGATGGGAGTCTCCAAGGGAACCGGTCTTTGTACCCTGACTTGGGTGCTATTGTCACTCTTTGCCAATGCCGCAGCAGCCGCCGGCGTGAAGAGTATTTTCCTCTTCAAGGATGTTCTGCAGTCGAACACCACAGCTCTCAAGACCTCCGGCTTCGACACCCTCCTCATATTCCGCATCGGTCTCCTCGATAATGGCGATCTCGTTTACTATTCAACCGGAGATGCGGGCGAGGCAGTCGACGCGCCCGTAGTGACGAATGGCTCATATGTTGGTGGGACCGCGTTGGCGGACAAGGTCAAGTCCTTCAAGACGGGCACAACCAACATCAACAGGGTGGAGATCTCGCTGGTGTCACATGACACGACATTCCAGATCATCCGCGACTTGATCAACGCAGACGGGACAGGGTCTGACACAAAGTTGTACAAGAACTTTGAGGTACTGAAGGTAGAGTGGGATCTTGACGCATTCAACAACGACGATGAGGGTGTCTATGACGTGGCAAGCACAGTCAATTTTGCCCAGATGCTCGGGAAGATGGGGTACAAGTATTCCATTGCGCCATACACCAACAGTGGCTTCTGGGCGAACGTCAGAACACAAGTTGAATCCGCAAACCCTGGTCTGTTCGATAGGGTGTACCTTCAAGTCTACGATGGCGGAGCTGGCAACAATCCTGGAACGTGGCAGACGACCCTCGGCATAAAGGTGATCCCTCTTGTGTGGGTGGTCAATGACGCAAAGCCGTCTCAGGGAACGACTGCGGCTCAAGCCCAGCAACGATTCGCAAGCTGGTTCTCGCAATACGCCGTGGCGGGCGGTGGGTACTGGAACGACTACGACATCGAAAAGATGGACTCGTCTTACACGGATTATGGAGCTGCACTCACTAGTGTCTTCTAATGCAGAGTGCGCAATATCTCCCTCTCTCTTCTGTTATCATACATATGTCATTTACTCTCAGCAGGAGTTAATCCAATCTCCCATGTTGCCAAGAATTAGTAGTTGCTTCTGTCTCGGCATTTGCCATCTTGGATCCCTGTTTCTTGTTGTCTTTAAGCAACATTCAGTTGAAGAACGGTGGAGGCAAACATCGCTCATATTGTCAACTACTCGAGATGTAGATCAATCGGTTGACGCCAGTACCGTTAGTTCAGGAGTATAGGTCAACCCGACTACGCCTCCCAATTCTCCGCCACTTCCCAGTTACCACCCAAGAAAATCATTTGCCAACCCTGAAACCAGTCTTCAGAAGGGATAAGACTTCCACTATGATGTATTGTCTGACTGATTGGTAATTATTATAGTGTGCCACGTCTGTGGTGATTAGTTGGATCCCGACAACCGGGCAAACATCGACGCCACTCTAGCAAACATGACCACGACGAATTTGACATACACACTCAAAAGCTCACAGTGGACGACATACCTAGCCAGCCTGGTATGCTGGGCCAGTCGTGTTGGTGAGATGAGGAAATATGGCAACCAGAACGGCTTTGATCCATGAGATGGATTGCATTGTTTCGGCAAACATCATCGTTGACAAATTGACGCACAAGTTACTAGTGAGCGGGAGACCGGACTTATCACTCATATCGGGCTAGTGCGAACGGGAGACGTTGCAGACTCAACACCACGAGATGGACACCAATTCTAGTTTCCGGGCATGATAGGGCTAGTTTGGAGGGGTAAAAGCGGAGCGAAGTTCTTCGTCGAGGGAGCTCGACTACCAAACCCTGCCCAGCCAGAAATATTTAAGCTCAAGTCACCCTGCCTCTCAAACTTTTTAATTAATCATGTTAGTGGAATATCTTTGCTCCTGAAATCCCGACACCTCCCGAATCGAAACTATATGCCCACTGCGACAATGAACGACTTTCTGGAACGATGTCCACCTGCTTACGTTGAGGTTCTCGGCAGCCTCGGCGTTCAAGTGGGATATTTCGCTTGCGGGATGATCATGGAAAAGATGCGGCCTGCCTACGTCACCGCAACATCTCGTGAAGTCCTGAAGAAGAGCCTTATGAACCACCTCATTCTGAATTCCCTCCACTTCGTCATAGCAACTTGCATGGGTGGACACTCGGTCTTGTCACAAGGATATCCCAAGAAGTACCAGCTGCCGTCGTGGACCGAGTTCATATCACAGCTGGTGATGGGTCTTGTGTTACGGGATGCTGTATTCTGGATCGTTCATCGAGTGCTGCACATCCCTGGACTATATCGAGTGCACGCGAAGCACCATGAGATCAAGAACCCGGGCGACCACCACGTTTTCACCATCAGCTACATGTCCGTTGCAGACTTTTTCTGGTTGTACGCATTTCCGATAGTATCCGTGGCAAGGTTCTTGGACATGAAGCTCGCTACAACTTTGGCCTTCTCCTTCATTTCTGCAACGGGAGAGCAAGTTAAGCTTGTTTGGGGAGACGAGGCCCATGACGAGCATCACGTGAACGGGGCGGTCAATTTCGGAGCATACGGTCCCATGGACTGGGTTTGTGGAACTAGCGGTCAGTGATTTCTTGTCAAGATTCCATGTCCCGATGCATGATTGCTTATCTAACCTCCTATCACAGCCTGAAGAGTACCGAGCGAGACACGTGGACGAATGAATGCACAGCGGCCCGCTGTGGAGTGTGGAATACCGATCTGGTTTGCCGTGCTTTTGAGGTGGTGAGTGATTCGAATTTACGATGGCGGTCATCTTGGGTCGCCATTGTGCATTTGATAGTTTGGTCTGTGTATGCCTGCAAGTTTTGGAGCGAATACGGTTGAATCTTTGATGGAGGGCGGCAGCGTTGGACTCTACTTAATTATGGATAGTTGTCACTCATTCGACAGTCCAGCATGTTTCGATCAAGCCATGTTTCGCTGCTTCATTATCGTGAGAGGACTAGGTTTGAGGTGTCCTATGTTGTTAATTCATTGCATGAAGGAGTTTCTAATAATCACGGCCTCATGATTGCTTCCGCTTGGGATCTTGTAGCCGCGCTAGTTCCAACAAAAGCCTGTAGCTGTAAATTGCAAAGTCCACCGCACGCAAGGACTTGGAATGCCACTCTCTCCCCTGCATCGCAATGTTTCTTGCTCGTTGCTGCCCATTATCAGTTGTAGTCAAATATGAAACAAGCTCAGGTAGCTCCTCCATGCTCAGACTAACGGGCACATAATGTATCCAAGGAACGAGACGTTCGTCGTGCCACTCGCGAAGAAGAGTCTGTTTCAGTGGCGTGGACTTTGATGCTAAGAACTTGTGATAACGCCCGCTGATGCCGTTTCCGTCGAGGTCGAAGACAAGCCGCGAGCGAAACGCTTCATTCTTGTCCACCCAAGACCGCACATTGAAGTACGAGTGTTGGTCTCTGCACTGTGTCCTCCGGCACTGGAATAACCTTGTGAAAGCAACGTCGTATAAGCGACTGTTCAAGAAGCTTGAGGTCACACGCTCGACCACGCCGTCAACGAGTCTGAGGTAGGCGTGGTGCTGTTTTTCGGGCTGTTGCAGGTACTGTGCCAAGGCTACGAATCTCTGGCGGTGATAATTTCTCCAAGTGCCATCTGTAGCAAAGCCACCAGTGTTAGATCCAGTCCAATAGACGTTGTTGCGCTTTTTCTCCCAATCTATATCTTTGTCATCGGCATACTGAAACTCATCCTCCAAATATGCCGGGCTCGGGTATACGATATCTCCCATTGAGGAGAGAGCCCCTGTGGATAGGATAGGCACTAGTCCCTCGATCAAACGGAACGACTTTGGTCTCGCAATGAGACCATGAAGGAAGGTATGCTGGGGATGTTGGCACAGATCCGCAGCCATTGATGGGTCTGACACAAACGGAAGGCCACAGGATTCGATGGTCGAGTTTCTCGTGTGTCTTGATGCGAATTGTTCATGGTGTAAACAGTTTTTCGTGATTTCTTTGCCGACTGGTCGTCCCGACATATTTTTCAGATTGAAATGCCCGTAGGTGATTGAAAGCTGTCCACTAACATCTCCTGCAAACTGCAAGGGGAGGAGAACTCGAGGCTCGTCGAGGTGATTCACGAGAAACTTCAAATCCGGGATCTTGTTATGCTCTAAGCCCTTGAACAACTTGTTGAATGAAGACGCAATATTCCGGTCGAAAGTACGATATGCGTGTTGGCATTGGGTTGTGCCTCGTGCAGACGAAAAGGAGCAAAGCCAAAGGTCACTTCCCGACGCTTCGTACGCCGTGCGCATCACTTGATTAACTTGTTCACCGCTCATCTTGAGCAAAGGCGATACAGAATCAAATATCATATCAAAATCGTCGATAATGGGAGACCGGTTCGCTATTGCAAAGTCAAACCATCCTTCAAAGCCTGGAGGTGGCTCTGTCCCATATCGACGTACGTATTCGACATGGGCTGCCGTGTAGTTGGCGGATTGTGTTCTCAGCAGGTGTTGAAATCCGATGTCTGCTTCTCGGCTAAGAATCTCCACAGGATGTTTATCGGAATGACCAGCAAACGTTTGAGCTGTAGAGACTGCATCTCTGGCAACGAAAAGATTAATAATGTAAGGACCAAGAGAAGCAGTAGCTAATAACCATAGTGTTGGAACTCTCTTCGTCTTCGATGACTTGGATATCAAGTATACCATATTACACAGAGCCAATGTCGACACTGCCACATGTGAGATTGCTTGGAACTCTGAGGCTTGTGAAAAGGGATCAAGGGTTGCGGCGATCCCAAAAATCCCTATCGCTGGTGCAATGCGCCAAGAAGCGCATTCGGCCTAATGAAAGTGTGTCAGTCTTAGAGATCACAGGGTAGATCAAAAGAATTAAATTACAGTTCTTGCCGTGAAATACCATGCCAAAGCCTTTGCAATGCCTAAGAACACTGTGCTCGGAATGTTGGTCGTCCATGTCGTGAAGTCGAAAATGCTGGCGTCCAATATCAAGCACGCTACGAGCAAAACCACAACCCGAGGAGCCAATGTAGTGATCGAATCCCGAAGATGTACTCTTGGAAAGAAACGTATATGGTTTACTGCGCTAGCATGCTCGAAGGAGGCGTAGATGACGAGCATCGCGATAGCTGGTATCACCGCGAGGGCAGATGCCCCAAGATCCCAGCCAGATAGTGTGAAGACCGCAAAGAGTCCGATCAATAATGCTCCAGGTAATCTATCGAAAAGAAAGATTTGTAGTTTCGGTTGTTTCAACGGTGTGTTATCGAGTGATGGGGGGTCGGATCGCGAGAAAGCATTGTGAACAAGCAAAAGGAGCGGGGATAGAATCGGCTGGAAATTCCGTTGGTCAGAAGGAGGGATGTGTAAAGCAAAATCATGATTATAGAAGTAATACTCACTAGAAACACTACGACGTGCTTGTACTCTGCTCTGTACATCGAGATCACAGCGATGGCAAAAGCGACTGCCCAGAGAGATACGGAGCCTACTGCAGCCTCCAAACCGGGACTTCGAAGGACAGGAGACGGGAGGCTTTTCTTCGAGCCCTTGCTGTCTCCCGGACTGCATGGGATTTGGCGGGCACTTCGAAAGAGTATTGGCAGCAGAAGCCAACAAAGTAGCTCAGACCATAGCTCAGCGGCGTTGGAAGAAAGATGCTGGGTCACAACGGTATAGATCGCAGCAGCTCCCGCAGGTCCCGTGACGGAGCCGAACTCCTCGATAGGCTCCCATTGGAACATGGGAACAATCTTATCTGTTGTTCCAAGCAGACTGAAAAATACAGTTACTCCCAAAGATGGATAGTTGTGGTGAAGGAAGCAGGAACAATCAGCTTTGCAGCATCAAATTGCTACATAGTCCGAGAAAGAGTGTAGAAGCGGGAAAGATGCTTGGATCTGGTTGAGCAGCCTAGCAGGGTTTTACAGCCATGATTCAGGAGAGAACAACAGGCATACACGATGGGAGAATAGGAATATGACCCTGGCAGCCAACAAGGGGCTTGGTCAAAAGAATTTGATGTATGACTTATGGTAGTTACCACTGGTTGGCTGCCCAGAGGTACGATCCGGAATCCGGCAGGACCCATAACGGGATGTCCTCGCGCCACGCCAATAATTTTGTAGCAAGCAAAGTCTTGGTGATGAAGATCAATAGCAACTTGAGGCTGGAACTCAGAGTCTGTAATGCAGCTAGGCTACTTCGGGCTATACGAGGCTCGCCCCATCCGTCGTCTAGAAAGACATCAGAGCCAAGACACCAACGGAAGCCGGGCGATAAACCCATCTTGACCGGGCGGCTCAACTGCTTCCCCTTACCAATCCATCCCACTATTCAATGCACCTGTGTGCGGCGGTGTCACTGCTAACACAATCCGAGAGAAAGACAGCTCTTGGTTATGTCGGATGTGGGCCGAGGAGGCGGAGCAGCGTTGGCATGACGTTTGGTAATTAGCCCCAGGTCACTCTCCAAGAGGTGCCAATTTCTAGGCAGCAGTTTGACAAAAAAGTGTCAAGAGTGTGCTGCGGCCCTGCGGCGGCGCGGCCCCGCGATTCGGTACGGAGCCGAGCTGCTCGGGCTGAGAGAAACGGTGCGAACGTAGTGTGTTGAGTCGGCGGTGCATGCGTGTCGTGTTTTCTGTGCCCCTACTCTAGGTAGGATGATGCTGGTAGAAGAACGAAGTGACGAGTATTTGACCGTTGGAGTTCCGCATGCGAACCACATTCGGGTATTCGAGATTGACTTAGCCAATGCAGACTTGATCCTCCAGATTATGGTGCGGAGCGCCTCGGAGGTGCTTGTCGACCAGGCTATATCATTTGCTGCGCCATTCTTTGATGATGGCTGTGATAAGATGAGACACCTTGACAAGCTGGATCATGGAAGGTAGCTTAGGAACATAGCCGAGAAACTTTGATTTACTTACGTTTACACATATAGGAAGTCGTCAACTGGAGATCAGTTATTGGGCTGACGACGCACTGCGATTCGAGTGATACCTTCAATACACTATTGTCCACCTGAATGTCCAACCAATAGGAAGGGTGGCCGAGTTGGTTATGGCGCCAGGTTAAGGTCAGCTTAACATCTGTTTCCTGGTGGGGCAACCCGCGCGAGTTCGAGTCTCGTCCCTTTCATTTTGTCGTTTTTTTGACTGTAGAAAAGCTATATAACGACAATTGGCCAATGATTTCGACTTCTTTCTGCTTTTGGGCCAGAATTTGGCCAAATAAAGGTGTATGTATATACGGCACAAGATGCTGCGGCAGCTACCAAACGCTTCTGTACACCAAGATGGAGTACTCTCTTCTCTTTAATGGGGTATCTATTGTGGCATCCTCCACTGATTCTGATCCGGCGTCTCTTCACCGCCTTGGGTTTGTTCTATGTATCCTCTCCTCGTCTCTTTCAAACCGTTCTTCAATTGACACCTCCAGGCATTACCTCAAATAGTGTACCGGAACCGCGGGCTCTCATCGCCCAGCTCCGCCAGCTCGTCATCAGAGAGGTCGGCGTACTTGTTTTCTATACGACCGCCCTGCCGTTGCTTGTTCTCCCTCGAGTACCAGAACCACATAAAGCCGTACATGCATGTTGCCATGCCGACCATGCTCAGCGTCACGGCGTGACCGCGGATATAGCGCGGCTTATCGACAGCTTGGCTGCGGAGGGTTCTCCTGTCAGCTGTGTTGATGTGAAGGTGGGGACTGTGTGGTGCGATGTGTCTAAGAAGGGAAGGGGACTCACTAGATGAAGGACGACATGACGCCGGAGCAGTTGCCGATAGTGAGCTGCATACCACTCGCCGTCGTTCGCTTGCCGTATCTTGGTGAGTTGTTCGGTAGCTACGGGAAACACCCACATCATTAGTTTCAGTGCCACGGACATGGCAAATTCGAGCAAACTCACCCAAGCAAGTGGTAACCCGACCACGACGTACAATCCCGCCGCGACGAGGAAGCATCCGAAATAATGAACCCCATTCGAACTCGGCGATATGAGCACGCCGTAGCCGATGACGCTGATGCTCCCAAAAATGACACAAAACAGGCCGCGCTTCTGTGTGCGGTCCGAGAGGAAAGCCATGGTCATGTAGACCACGGCGCCGAGAAAGTAGCATGGCACAGTCAACAGCTGCACCTGGGCCGCTGTCCACGTGCCCAGGCTGTTGATGATGGTCGGAAGGAAAGTCGAGAAGCCTACTATCGTCAGTCACAAACTCTGCAACATCGAGGACGAGAGCAAACTCACCGTAGAGCATCGTATCAGCCCCAAACTGCGCAACACAAAACACCCACACCTTCCAATCCATAAACGCCTTGACCATATCCCCGCGACTAAACTCCTGCGCGCTGCTCGTGTTGCCGTACTCCCTCCCCCTCCGCCTCACCAACACCGCCTTCTCCTCCTCGCTCAGAAAGTACGCGCTACCCGCGTCGTTGGGCAGTGCGAAATACGTCACCACACCGAGCACAACCGTCGGTAAGCCCTCAATGATCATGATCCACCGCCACCCGCTCAGCCCGGCGACACCCTCCATGTGCCCGATCCCGTACGCCAACAGGCCGCCCAGCCCGCCGGCGATGGCAGCGCTGACGAAGAGGTACCCCACGCGCAGCGCGAGCTCGTGCTTGCTGTAGAAGAAGGTAAGGTAGACGTTCAGACCTGGGAAGAGGCCTGCTTCGACGACGCCCAGGAGGAGGCGGCAGGCGATGAGAGCGCCGT
Source organism: Colletotrichum acutatum (assembly GCF_030867785.1). NCBI lineage: Eukaryota > Fungi > Ascomycota > Sordariomycetes > Glomerellales > Glomerellaceae > Colletotrichum > Colletotrichum acutatum. The sequence goes on from NW_026849116.1 coordinate 60,748, forward strand.
AGGAGTTTACTAAGCCCGTGAGGGTGGCGATGATGCCCCAGGAGACTGTGATGAAGGCGATCCAGCGGCGCGGGGTGAGGAGTTTGAGGACGAGGTTGGAGGGGACCTCGAAGATGATGTAGGTAACGAAGAGGATTGAGACGGCGACTTGGAATTGGTTTCCTTGGAGGTTGAGGTCTCGTTCGAGGTTGTAGAGGCGGGCGTTACCGATGTTGACGCTTTGAGTGTGAGTTGAGGGTTGGGAGTATATCCGGAGTTAAATATGAGACTCACCGGTCGAGGAAGCTAAAGAGGTAGAGGAGCATCACGAGGGGCACGATGTGCATGTCTAGTTTGCGGACGATTTTCTGTTCCGCGATGCGATCTGCGAGCTCTTGGTCACGGGTGCCAATGTCGAGGGAACTGGTGCCGGGGCCCAGGCTAGTGTCTTCATAGACGCGGTCCTTGCCGGAGGCGTCCATGTTCGTTGTGGTCATGCCGGTGTTACGGCGATAGGCCGGGCGGAAGAAGAAGAAAAAAACTCTATGATGTCCCGGGTGTGCGGGGTGGTCCGGAAGCGACGAGTGGCTCAGTGAGTTTGCGCCGGCGATGAGCTTATGGCGGGCCGTTCTCTGAGAGCTGATTCTAAGTTCTGAAAAGGTGTAGAGTAAGAGTTGCCGCGACCTCACTCTTAACCCAGCCGTTAGAATGGGTTGAAGTCTCCCTAGAATTCCACTCCGTTATCGTCAGAGGATCCTCAAGGTAAAGAGGAGCGCGGGGCTCGGTGCTGTTTCAATGGCGGGGTGAGAGTGTGTAAGGTATGAGATCTGTCGCAAACTGCGCAAACAAGGTGATTTTTTCTTTGTAACCTGCTCCTCCGGTTCCTATGTCGGCGGGGTCTCTGAAGGGACAATGGCACGATGTCGACTAGGTAGTCACCCGAAACTCCGCCGAAAAAAAGCTTGACGAGCTAGAGGGATAAAGACAGTATGGGGAGCGCCGCTTCTGCGAGTCAGCCAAGTTTGGAATCAATTGGAGGATGTGTGACTAGCAGAGATGAGGCTCAATTGACGATCATGTAGAGCAAAAGTAAGTAGCAGGTCCTAAGAGGAGGCACTCTAGAGTATGAGAAAACTTGAAGAGTCACATAGATAATTAGAAACACAGCAAGCCAGCCCCTCCCCCTCCATCGTCCCGCCCGGTTCTTACCTCCCCCACGGCAGCGGTATTATCTTGACATGTGCAGATAAGACCGCAAAAAGCCAAGACACACCCTGGGTCTGGAACGCAACCTTGGTACAGAGTCCAGCTCGGAGCTGCGAGCACTCTCTAAGCGCATCGGGTGGCTGGCTGGCCTGGTTTGTCTGGTTGATTTTCTTGCCTGTTTCATTTGTCAGAGACCCGCCCGCGTTATGTTCTGCTCCCGCACATGTAGGAGATACCCGACGTGGTGCCACCGCCCTACGCCGTGCTATGTTGTGCGTAAGCAGAAGTGCAGGCCGCGACTGCTTCCAAGTTCCAAGACTTGTTATCGCGGTGTTGCACCTGGCGTCTTGGCTTGCATGCAGAGATAGACGCCATTTGAACAGTATCGGCAAACTTTTGGCCGATGGTTTCTGAGACCAGCAGACGCAGACTCACCGATTGGAACGTTGAGTCTGTAGAGTGTTATTGAGAGTGATCGCTCCTTGGAGTTATTGAGAGTATGGCATTCGTATATTCAGAGAACTTCGCGCAACTCCCCAATCACTCCAACGATGTCGACCGATATTCTTCGCGTCATAGTCGACACCAGAAGCAACAATATGATGGTATCTAAAGTGACCAGGTATCCATGGACATAGTTACATCGCAATGCAATCCCATCTCAAAGCCAAACCAACAACCCGAGCTGTCAATGCCTGGAAGCAATCGCCAAAAGGTTACACCAAAGCTTGCAAACACTCTCCATCCCATCTCCCAAATTCCAAAACGAAACATCGACAACTTGGGACGAACAACTGGCCCCTGCCATCAAAACATCCCCGTGCTCTCTGTCGTGCATACTTCACTCTCCAAGATTCCAAGATTCAAACAGTGCTCAGCCAGTCCTCAGAACTCTTCAAAAACCTACCCCTCTCCCGCATTCTCACCCACAATCTTCAAAAAGACACACCATTCAGCTCCCTCTCATCACGGCGAGGTTAACTTGAGTGAGTGAGCGAGGCCCACCTCATCCATCCCCCCGACGCAGTCAGCAAACGCCGCATTCCAACCTGCACGCCACGCTCCCACCGGCAAAAGCCTCGCAGACCGCAGGCCGCATCCGCCGGGGCGCCGCTTGACGTGACGAAACGGCTTGAGTGCAACCGAACCCAGCTAGCTTATAACACGAGGGACCTTCAGTCATTTAACTAATATTCTCAAAAGACGTGTGGCCTCTTAGCAACCTTCAATACCTCGAGTCACACAAGCTCACAGCAATGGCTCAAGACACAAATCTCTCCCTGTCGTACACATTACGAAGATTATCTACCGATTATCCTCTACGTGGAAAATACACCCGTCCCCTAAAGCAGTCCTTCTTTTTTATGGAACCTGCTTTTCTTGCCTGTTTCTGATACCAATCTGTCCCGTATGGGACTCGATGCAACGCTTTCTCAAACAATGTCCAGGTAAATGACAATCCCTCCTCTGGATGATCCTTATATGCATTTCCCATTGATCTCCCCTCTCCTTTGAAATCCTCCAGTCTTTCCACAAAAAAGCTTACACACACATAACAAAAGAAATTATAGCATTACCGATACCTCTCGGTAGGCATCTCGTAGACATCCGGTACGGGACCCGAGTTATACGTCATACCCGGCGCGGGTCTTGATTGCTGTTGCGGCGGCTGCTGCGGCCTGGGCTGCGACTCGCCCATCTCGACGACCTCGTCTCCTCCCATCTCTGCGGGTAGGATCCTCGTTCCACCAAGCTCCTGCGCACCACCCGTCGGCGGGCGAGATCCGTATCCAGCACCCGCAGGCGAAACGGTGCTGTTCGTCATGGGGCTCACGCTTTGCGAGGGTGGCGAGAGCTGGTGCTTGGGCACGGGCTGCCGTCTCTGCGTTCCCGCTCCCGCTCCGAGCGCTGCAGCACCTGCAGCAGCACCACCGTAGCCGGCTCCAGTCTCGGACATACCTCCACCGGGCCCGCTGAGGGGCGAAGGGCCGTTGGGATCGTAGGCGCGCATGTCGTCGAGGTCGGCGCGAGAGGGTCGGTTGGCCTTGCGGCGCTTGTAGAGCCAGTATCCGATACCAATGAGAGCAGCAAGCCCAACAATACCAACACCAACACCGATTCCGGCCTGTGCGCCGGTGGAAAGGCCTCCGCCGCTGCTGGAGCCCGTGCTCTGCGCACCGCCGGTCGCGGTTGCGGTGCCTAGGCTGCCGCTCGTCGGGCCGCTGTCGACGGTAGTAGGGGCGGCGGTGTCGATGGAAGTGGAGGTGACGGTCAGGGTGGACTCGACGGTGATTGTGGTCTGGGCGTTGTTAAAGAGGGTGCTTGTGACCATGGAGGTGAGGATGGTATTCGAGGTCGTGGTGAGGAGCACGGTGCTAGTTCGGGTGGCCAGGACGGTGGAATCGGCGCCTGCTGAGCCGGAGACGGTGACGACTACGGTGACGAGAGCGCGCTTCTCGATGACGCCGTATCTTCGGAGATCGTTGGCCTCGGCGGCGGGCGTGATTTGAGCAGCCGGGGCGTCGTAGGGAGCATCGAGAACGGGGAGGAAGTTGAGGCTGCGCTTGGCAAGGACGGTAGAGGTGACATAGTTGGTCACGGTGGCGGTCGCGACATCATTACTGGTGATGGTGGTGGTCTGGAAGGTCGTGGAGGTGACGACAACGGTGGTGGTGACTGTACGCAAGAAGACTGTGGTCGACGTGACTGTTCCTCCGCCGCCGCCGCCCACGGTGGTGGTGATGGTTACTGTGGTAGTGGCCTCTGCCGCAGCTGTGGTCTCTGTTGTGGCCGCCGGAGTCGTGGCTACGGGTGTCGTGGAAGTGGGCGTCGAACCGGTGCCGGTTTGTCGGGGTCGGAGGACAGGCAGGGGCTTGCTGCCATTATCGACAAAGGGAAAGGCGGTGGTGAAGGAGGACCAGAGTAGGGCCGCGAGGCCGGCTGATCCGAGACGCATGGTTGCGATGCGGCCGCTCTACAACGAGTAGAGGACCGAGAATGAGCGCAATGGCAGTGGTGAGGATTGAGGTTGACTTTCGTTGTGTGGATGTGTGAGGTTTAAACGGGGGAGGGGGGGCGAAGAGTCGAGTACGGATTGATGAAGGAGGAGGAGGAGGAGGAGGATGCGGTAGGTAGTGACCTAGGGTAAAGTGGGTCGGAAACAAGTGTGAGGGAGGTGTGTGTGGTGGTGTAAGTACGAGTTGTGTGTGTTGTGCCACCGCGGCGAAACACGGTGGAATGGGGATGGCGTCGTACAGTTTGGTTGTGGGAAGAGGAAACGGAACGGTGCGAGTAGACGGATGAACAATCGACGGGGCTAAGGTACGAAGTGAAGATGGGAAGCAAAGGATGGAAGATCGGCTACCTTGGGACTTAGGTCACGCCGGGACAGGTTCGGTTGATTACGAGAAGAACTTTTAGTGGAAGGAACGGAGACTCGAGAGTACGGGAAAGAGCGATGTAGATTTAGCATCGATTGGCGACTGCCTCCATTTGCTCAGTTCTGTACGGAGTACCTAGGTAGATCTGGGCTGTTCACTAACTTCACTTCGTACGCAATTTCTCCCTCCCTTGAGTCTTGACACGAACAACCTGCTCGAGTCCTAGAGACCTAGACCATGCGAAAAATGCACACAATGCAGCCAAATCTGCACAAGTCCCAGCAAGTGCGCCTGTACGGCTGTACCTCCGCAGCAGTGCAGATTCCGTCGAGCTTAGCGTCCCGGCCGACGGGTGCTAACGGAAAAGCCACTCGTAATAGCGTCCACACGTCCAAGGTGGCGCGGTTTACTGGTTTTTTGCCTCATCTGTCATGGCTCATGAATTGGTCCAAATGGGTTGTGCATGGTATTTCCCCCTTCTGATTCTCCTATGTAGGACTCTCTGATGAACTCCGTCTTCTCCGTCAGGCTAGACGCTGGGCAGCGCTTCTCCTTTTCGTGGTCCATCAAGTCTCTCCACCGTCGGATACTGGGGAGGAGCCCGAGCCGATGGTTTGCAAGAGGGGCCCTTCTCCCAAGAACTTCGATTGAACAAGTGACAGGGAAAAAATAGACAAAAGAGTGGGCGGGAGGGGCGTCGAGGAATTAACCACTCCATCTGCTGCCCTCTCGGGTCCCAAACGGCAGGTTGTTATTCAATACTGCTGCTCGAGGGCGGCCCAAACCCAAAGGAAATAAGACCAAAGGGCGACGGAGCGAGAAAAGGCTAACAAATGTTTAATTTGGACAGGCCCAAGTAGGAAACACAATGACACAACCACACAAGGGGGGCACAAAAAGGGACGACGACTCCGACAGCGAGGGCTTAGAATTTTCGGATGCCCGTCAACTTGGAGCTCTTTTCGACAAGGTCTGTCCCCGCCATCCGAGAGTGCTCTCGATGGTGATGCGCGCCGCTGCTTGGATATCCGCTGAATGCTGCAATGGCAGTGCTCGACAAGCCCGCCATTGACAGCCCGCGGTGGCCGGGCTCTTCGCACGCACACACGCGCACTACATCATGGGAGGTGCTATGTGCCCCCAAAACGTGCCTCCATCTCGCTCTTTCCGACCTCTGTGCTGTTTGGATTGAAAAGATGGCATAATACGGAGAGAATTGACAGCCAGTCGATGGTTATCAGCAACAATACCAGGGCTCGGGGACAACGAATGAGTATCGATAGCCAGGCAATACACGGCGGAATTCCATTGGACAATCAGCAGCAATACGAGATTGTCGGAACACCGCCTTGGTCCCGCGACGGTTAACGAAATCTCCCCGTCAACTCCAGTCTCCAGTCAAGTCCCCCCCGTGTTGCCTGCCCCATCATGCGGTCCGCGGGATGAACCCAAGTGGGCAACATACGATGGCTGAGTAACCAAGGGCCCCGACAATGGCCACGACGACGCCTACGACAGCGACGCGTCGAAGAAGAAAACATGTTGAAACTGCCATGATAACGAGGTTTCTTCCACCCGTATATGCATCGCGCGGTGTTGAGAGGTTTCAAAACGTCGCAAACATTCAAAAGCACGGAATAGACCCGGACCCTTGATAGATGTTGCGCTTCTCCCGCCAGGGTTCATTTGAATCCCTCCCCGGGCCATAAAACCACTTCCGTGTCAACGCCGGCGTGGCGCTGGTCACCCGGGCGTTCAACGACCCTGGATTCCTCACATCGTCAGCTAGCGCCACAGTTGCTCGCATTCGCGCATTTCCTGCCAAATTCGATCTTTCGGCGGTGGACCGTATCGCGACATTGAGACGCGCCCAAACTATTACAGCGTGTCGAGAAAAGAAAGAAAAGTGCTCGTGAACCGTGGTAGCGAGTGAGTGACCTTGCTCGTGTCTCACCCTCGACAATGCTTCGTAAACTATCTGTATGCTCGCAGCTCGAGAGGATAGAGTAGTGGTGTTGACGTCTCGTCATGCGATCGGCGCGTGGGCAGAATGATATCAGCCTGGGCAGACGCTTACAGCAGACAGCGCATAACAACACACACACGCACACACGCGCCATACAAGGAGCCGAAACGGAATACGAGATCAAGGTGCAGCAGCCAGCGCCCAGTAGGCCTACAGAACGGTCGGTTTAGGGAGGTGGGCTCGCCAACAGCGTCATCCTCTGTAGATCAGCACCGTCTGCGACACGAGAGAAGATTATAAGGATTCTCGGGTCTCAAAGATGCTCAAGATGGGAGAAAAGCCCGACAGGACCCAATCTCTCCTGCAGTCCGTCCAGTTCCACGCATGAAGCAGTATCATGCTTGGAGTCTATCAACTCTCAAGAAAGGCCGCTACTCAATCTCTTACCACCAAGCTGGCAAGCTTCGAAAGTGCTTACTGCGAAAAGAAGAAAGAGGGGACTGCCCGGGACACTCGGGCGTCCAAGACTCGAAGGGGCCCAGGGGTTGTAATTCCCGGAAATTGCCCAGAGACACAGCGTCCACCAGCCGGTGAGTAATCCAGTTGCCAGCTGAGCCACACCTCAATGTGAAGTCCAGGCACACGGTGCGCTCACTCAGCGTGGGGCTTGACGGGCTTCTACAACGTCTGTGCATTTGCCTTGAGTGAGAGTGTGGCTCACATGTCGCTCACGAGGAATGCATTCTCCAATTCAAGCTTTATTTCTCCAGATTTCTCGTCATTTTCCCCATTTTGTACTCACAAGTATGAGACATTCCACTTTTGTGCTATTTGACATGAAGTCGCCTCCATTCTTGCCCGCTCCCTACCAAGGTCTCTGCTCGAAAGGTTTCGTCTTGCCCATGGGCTGTCGCCGGAAGAGTGGACGGTCTCACATGTTGTGACTACCTCAATAATCTTGGCCGTCTCCAACTTCACATCATGATGGCCGGAGCGCATAATAGACAACTACAGGAGATAGTGATGGTCTATGTTCTCTTGTTAGAAAGGAATGTCTGTGTCTGCTTTTGCTTACTTTGAGAGGCAGTCATCTGGTTGGCTTAATATGTCATTCTGTTATCGCCGTTACAAAAGTAAGTCTGCACATATTGACGCCATATAGCAGTCGATGGGATATGCTTAGCGCACCTATTTCCGACCTACATATATGCTCAATCGGAGTCCGAACCCCTGGAGCGCATCGAACGCGAACTCATCGTACGCCTCGATCGCGAAGCCGTGTGACCGGCTTGACTGCCTTTCCTAGATTTCGATAACGGCATCGGGGGGACCGCAACGTCTACGTTCGCACTTCAAATTGGATTATTGTCTTTGTACGGAGTATTCGAAAGAGAATACCCGAAGCTTCGGCGCCACCAACAAGCCATCTCGCCGCATCTTATATACTCCTGCGCTGTTCCACGAAGTCTTCAGAATGAGCATCGGCGATATCACCCAACAGATCCGCCGACGTCCGTACACACAGGGCCCGAAAGAGCTCAATCTCATGCTCGCCCAATGCCGTGTCCTTCCCAGAACATCTGAGCTCCTCCCTCTCGCCGCCCTCAGTACCGCAAGCAATCCACCCTCGCCTGCCATCCAACCAGGTCGGCATGTTGATCGGCCCATCCCACGGCCTCGCCCAATCGCCCGCGAAGAAGTTGATGGAGGTCAATGAATTCTTTGCGTAAAGTTGTATGAACCTCGCAACTTGGAGGGCACTCGTTGCCGTGAGCAAAGGGCTGGCGAGCTGCTCCACCGGACCGCAGGTATCCTCGCAACGGACCGCATCGTACGGGCCCTGTTGACGACGGCATTCGCTTGCGATCTCAAGGTATAGCGTAAGGTTGGTCAGTCCAGCCGGGAGGCCTAACGCGAGAGCACGGAGGTCCTCCCATGGCCACGTGCCGTTGCGGTTGAGGTCGATGGTCAGAGATTGCAAGTTGGGTGCTAGGTTGCGAAGGTCTCGCAGAACTTCCCTCGGAAGCGCTGGCCTCTTGGACTCTAGGCTTTCTGGCGTACGCCATTCCAGGTGAGTGAGAGAGCGGCCATGGTGATCGAGGATGGGGCGATAGACTGGTTCTGGCCGGCGTCTAGCCATGAAAGGCTGTGTAGCGAATGCGGAGGTAGCGAGAGGGCAAAGTCTACTGTTGTGCTCCGTTCGAGCCTCAATGTGCGAAGGCTTGGTAGAGATTGAGGCAGTTTGCTTTCGACGAGTGTCTCGAGAGGACCGTCGTAGTCCAAGATTGAAAGATTGCGGATCTTGGAGAAGTCCATTGCGTCGAGCCACAGTTCGATGTTGTTCACTGATCTTTGGTCTTCTGTGAGTAGTCCCCATTTCACCCATCCGAAGGCACCACCCGACCAGATCCAAGCACTGAGGTGAGTCCATCCTCGTAAAGGACGTAGGTAATCCCCATCAGTATCGTAGAATTGATACTTTTCGAGGGATAGTGTGTCCAGAACGGGGAAATACCGCGATGTTCCGGCGGGATCGAGGGGAAGGCTCCAGCGATCGGGTTCTCCTACACAACCGATCTCCCCGACACGCAGGTTTAGCGATGTGATGTTGGGACAGTGGGTGAGAGCATCGTGGACTTCATCTAAGGACTTGTAGTCTGCATTACTTGGGCTTTGGTGGGATGGCGGTATGGTGACTCTGAGTTCCGAACTGGAGGGACAAGTTACGGGCTTTGCTGGTGAGGCGATTTCAGCCCAGATGAGGAATGAGGTGAGAGTATGTGTTGGAAGCATGATGGCTCTAGTTACGGTATCGATGGCTCTTCTAGCCCATCGGTGTTCGTTGTGATCATGCGGCGAGAATGGAAGTTGAGCTTATCAGGTAGAAAGACGATGGCTGGGAGATGTGACAGGGGCATATTGGTTGGACCCCTGTTGCGCTGTGCCTCATTCAACGTGCCCACCGCCATTTTCATGCTGTGCTTTTGCTGAGCAAGCGCTGTCAAGTGATCACTTCAGCCAACGCCATAGTTGTGTTTATATCACATACCCGCCATACGTTCGCGCTCATAGCTCAGAGGTCGATATCTGACGCTGCTTGGAAAGAACTACGCTTGAGGGTGGCCATCCCTCGCTGTGTCCTACTGCCTGGTCGGAGACCTTTCAAGTGTCGTGATACTAGAGCCGGGTTCTCTGATAATACCACCGGCTAGCCGCTTGTGTGAGCGTGGCGGTAGTCTCTATCGAATACTCGCCCTACGTTGCAGCGCCGCTCCTGCGTGATCCAAGAAAGACACCAGGAGCGACCGAGGTCTGTAGGGTCAGAGGAAACATAGCCATCGCTGGTATCGCGATATCCATGCCGTCCGCACTGACATATTTCCCGGAGTAAAAATGCCAACAAGTTTAAACTATCCAGGTATGAGGAAGTTATCTGGATGCGGACGTTGAGAACTCTATCCCAGCCGTCAAGTCACATGATGGAACATCAACGGAGATGTATGCCTGAGTGGGGAGACCAAAGGAATCTATTTCCATATCGTGGTATTCCTTCCCAAGGACTCTTTGTGTGCAGCTAAAGAAGATTCATATCCCCCAGGAGATGTAGAAGACATACACATCCAACTCAAAACACACTCGACGCCTTCAACAGTCGACCAAGGCAATTCACTTCCAATACCCTACATTCAGCTCCACAACAACGATATCATGTCTACCACAATCCAGACCAGATTCCTCGTCATCTCAGACACTCACGGACACACGTTCCCACCTGAAATGATTCCTCTTGTACCTATTGACGTTCTAATCCACTGCGGCGACCTTACTGACCACTCCAAAATGGATGAATACCGCCGAACCCTCGCCATGCTCAAGGCCTTCAAGGCGCCACTCACGCTCGTCATCTCAGGTAACCACGACTTCTCCCTCGACGCCGTAGCATTCAAAGCAAAAATCGAAGAAGCCAACCGCCTCAACGGCGAGCCAATCGAGGCAGATCTAGTGGAACGGCATTATGGCGGACACGGACTGGCCAAGAAACTCTTCGCCGACGCCGAGAAGGACGGTATTATTCTCCTGAACGAGGGTACGCACCAATTCGCGCTGGTTAACGGAGCTAGGCTTCAAGTCTACGCCAGCCCGTACACGCCATCGTCATCTTCATCAGAAGGCTGGGGCTTCTCCTATCATGAAAGCGAGGGACACGAATTCCACATCCAGACGGACACGGATATCGTCATGACGCATGGTCCGCCTCATGGGGTGATGGACATGTCTGCGGATAAGAAGCGCGTCGGCTGTCCGCATCTCTTTGCTGCTGTTGCAAAGTCTCGACCTCGCTTGCACTGTTTCGGACATGTACACGGCGGCTGGGGAGCGAAGAACGCAGCTTGGCGCCCCGAGATCTCCGATAAACCCTCACATTTCAGTAATACTGACCATGAGAAGTCTGAGCTGGTTGATAATCTCGCGACGCTCGGAGGTACCCGGTTCGAATCTGAAGAAGACAGGAAGATGAGGGAACGGAGACTCGAGCTCTACAGGGTGCAACGATACTGTAGGGCAGGACATCTTCGTAATGAAGTGAGCTCGGCGGAGGTCAAGAGCACCATGTTCGTCAACACCGCGCTCGAGGCAGACGGTGAATTGCAACGCTACCCCTGGATCATCGACATTGACCTGTCGAAAAGCGAAGCCGGCAGAGCACCTAGGACTGAGGGGAAGAGGAGGCGGGAGGAATCGACTCAAGAGCTCGAAGAAGCAAGGAAACTCTCAGATAGATCATAGTTCACTGACTTTCGAGCACGATTGAGGGCGTGACACGGCGTTGTGGCAGCTTTCACGTTAGATATCCGGTGTTTAGGAGTTTGCGATACCAGGTACACATCATAATCTTGCAAAGTCCCCTTGTCTGCTCTGGCGCGAGAACAAGATACCCGAAATCGCCAAGCAAAAAGCCAAGCTGTCCCTCGCCCATCATCCCTCACCCACACATCACCAAGCACGAAGAGCCATTCACCCAGACCACGCGCCCCCGGCTTGAAAGTCCCCCGTATCTGCTCACCCAAGTGCCCGGGTGACAAAACCGATTTCCGCTCGGCACATCCGACAAGCACCTTTTCCCGCTATCATCACTAGTACTAGTATCTGCTATACGGGGTATATTCTTTTACGTGTATAAGGAATATTTTGATGCGAAAGGGATAGTAGTTATGATGATGTAAGTAGTGAAAGGTACCGTAGATGCATGGCAGAAGATCGATTGTCCACCCGTCACCCAATCTACTATCCTCGTAAACAAACAAGCAGTCAAGCAATGTTAAGAAGAATGGCTTACGACCCTACGGAAAGAAAAATCCCAACCACGCGGCGGCATGTAACACCCCCTTGCTCGTCCGATATCATCCCAGTCGTAGCGTTTTACAACAGGCGTCTCGAAACCCAACAAAGGGCACACACCCTTCCCAAGCAGTCGTCATCTTTACACCAGGCCCGGGCGTCCGAGCGCTTCCCTCAGTTTCCTCGTGTAGGGCCTACGGGAGCCCAAACGGTGGCGAAGACTTGAGGAAGGGGCACGTCTCACCTCATCTTGGGAACCTTCTCTCACACACATGCACGACTGTGATAGATAACGAGAGATACGGCTGAAGGAAACCAAGTTGACTTTTGCAAGAGCCTTGTGCCCTGCTGCATCAAGAACTGTCTAAGTATACTGATGATGGCATCGCTAGGTACAATGTAAATGTCGGTAGTAGTAAATAGTATATCCACAAGGGGTTGCGGGGATGACGCCCAAGATTATCATCATCCACCGATGCACTTCCTCACTGTCGCCCTCCAAATTCTCCTCCTCCTCCTCCTCCTCTCCGACGGCATGCCTGTGATGCCGTCACCCATGTCGCCAATACCTGGCATCCACCTGGTCCCGCGGCGTCCGGCGCAACTGCAACATGCAACCCCGTGGATCAGACTCCATGATAGTCTATCCTACCACATCTGATAAATGCTGGCAGAGATAGAGTGGTACAGGCAAGCAAAGACGCTGATATTGTTGACAAATAATATGGTGGAAGAGGGAAACGAAACGAAATTGTTGCCTTTGTTTTTCTTCGACTTTGGCTTAGAAGTTCTCCTTGCCCCACACGAACGAGAAGCTGCAGTGGTGTTAGCATCGAACGTGTTTTCAGGCCTAGAATGGTGACTTACCCAGGTTCACTGTACTTATTACAGAAAATGTGCAGCGTGCTACCCAGACCCTTGGGACCGCAGAAGAATACACCGGCCTCGGCGGGCGAGTGCAGCTTGCGGATACCTCTGAAAATCATGTCCCAGTTGGGTCTACCGAAGTTGGTCGGCGAGCGCAGACCAGTAATGGTATCCTTGTCGGCGTTGGCGTCGTTAATCATGATGTTCGTCGCGTCGTCCGCCTTGATCTTGGCCGTCAGGTAGGTGTGGATCTCGATGCGGTTATCGACATCCTGGGCTTCGATGGCGAGAAGAAGGGAGCGGAACCACTCGAAAGAGCCAAAGTCTCTGCAAATCCAGAAGAAGTAGACCTTGCTCAGGCGAGTCTTCTGCTGAGGGTAGTTCATGCGGTACCAGATGGACTTGAGAATGGAAGCAAAGGGCGTAACACCGATACCGGCACCGCAGAGAACCGAGATCTCATACTTGAAAACGTCCTCAGAGGCCGAACCAAAGGGTCCGTCAATGTAGACACGGGGCAAGACACGGCGAAGTGCGGGATCAACTTCGCTGGAATCGCTGTTGACACCGACGACCTTGCTGGCATCATCCTTCTTCTTGTCCCACTCGCAGCCGAGAGCCATTGAGACGGCACGAGTGAAGTCACCGACAACACGCATGTGGATGGATATGTAGTCTTCCTCGGGGGCGCTGGTCAAGGTAAAAGGGTGGTACTGCCACAGAGAGACAGCGGGACAGCAGAAGAAGATGTACTGTCCAGCCCTGGTCTTGGTGTGCTCCTTCTTGATCTGGATTTCGCAGACATTGCTGGGGTGCTGAATGACCTTGGAAACGTACGTCTTGTGGCGTCCACGAACCTCACGAGCGACACGCTCAGCCAGGTAGACGAAACCGCCATACATCCAGTACTGCCAAAAGACACCGATGGCGGACGTGCCAATGCTGGTGCAGAAAGGAGCGAAGTCGGGCTGAATCATGCAGAAGGCACCGTGGATGGACCAGAAGAAGAAGAAGACGATGAACATGTGGTGCGTGTACCAGAATCGCTCGTAGTTGGCACGACGGGGCTTCTCGACCGAGGTGAAGACCATACCCATAAGTGCGATGAGCATGACATAGCCAGTCCAGCCGGGTCCGGAGACAAAGTTGGCCAGCAGCCAGCCGTAGATTCCGAGGTTGTTCTTGGCAGCGATCTGGGCGAAGTTGTTCCAGTGGGCAATGGTGTGGACCCATGAGAAGAAGACGATGGACCAAGCGGTGGTGATGTGGAAGGTGATGTTCTTGTCGAACTGGATGATTCCATTGAGCGGAGTCTGGCGGGCCAGGGAGATGAGCGTGCGGCAGACGGGGAAAAGGACCAAAGCGACATCGACGTGGAGCACAAGCGCAGCTGAACGTGCAATGATGAAAGTCGGGCCAAATGTGTCTCTTGCTATTTGCAAGTTGTCCTTGAGGGCGAAGTTGACGGAGGCGAACGCGAAAACGAGGCCGTGAAGCACGAGGAACACAAAAACGAATCTGTTTGTAGTTAGAACCTGTTGTCTGAAATTCGGACTGGAAGTGCGTAGACATACACTCTTCGGTATCCTTCGTTAATCATCCAACGGTCGAAGCGCTCCCGCATCGTCAAATCCTTCTGCTTCTCCTGAGTCATCTCTCCGGAGAGAAGCATGCGGGTGAGAGGTGTCCATCTTGAGCGTTCCGAAGGCTTCTCGGAGCCTGCGTAGTAGTAATCCATGACTGGGGATTCGATCTGGCTTGTCGCTAGCCAGTAGTTCTTCGACGGTTGTTCTCTTGCTGATTTCCTTTCCGATCCGAAATATCCCCAGTGGAGGGCTGGTCTTCTTCTCGACTCTTTCTCGGATTTCAATTAAACGTCCCCGTTGGTTCTTTTTCCTTCCCTAGTCGTCGTTGGCAATTTCTATTGTCGTGGTGATGGAGATGTGCGAATAGTCGCGGGTATAATCGAACGTTGGGGGTTGGTTCAGAGCCTGCTGAATGGGCGCAGAAAATAATGCATCTAAATGAAAGTAGGCGAAAAGAAGTGATGAGTCGATCCAAGAAGCACGCGCGAACCCAGAAAAGAGCGGAAATTCGAGCCTGCGATCCGGTGGTCACTGGGTCAGCGAAATGAAGGCTTCACGCGCGAGGCGGTGGAAGGATGGAAGGTGGTGGGAGGGGGCACGGAGCTGGAATGTAAATGATAGAAGGTGGCGGGAGGAAGCAGAGAAGAAGAGGTGGCGGCCGAGGGGCTTATGGCGCACAACAGAGTTTTGCGGACGCAAGAGAGTGTGTCCGGGAGACTATTGCGGCTTCTTTTGCTGCTGCTACTTTTCTGCTGGTAGGAGAGGAGGAAGAGGGATGGGCGGCAGGGGGAGTGTAGGAAACATAAGGTGATTTTGTGTCGATGATACAGCCACGCTGCTTGGTTCGGTTCGCACACTTACCTGCACACAATGCCTGCACTCGGCGGCTGGATAGAATTCTTGGTATTCGCGGGGGGATTGAGAGGATTGGCGATAATTACTTGTCCCTACTTGCAGTAGCGGAAAGGGGTGTGAGAGATGAACGCTGGAAGAAGGGGGAAAAGAGAGTCAAAATCACAGCGTCCGGGAGGTGGGCGATCACAGGATGAAGAGGAGTGAGAGCGAAGTCTCGGGTGTGAAGTGTGAGAGGTGTGTGAGGTGGATGCGTTCTGGTTCAGGGCGGGGAGTGGAGGGGGGGCAAGGGGAGGGGAGGGTGGCAGGGGTGCTTCAGGACAAGGGGGTAGGGATAGGGGGGGATCGTGTGGTGGGCAGGGGAGAATGGGAAGGCCTCACAGGTCTCGAATGGAACGGTGAGCATTCGCTGGACACGTTTTCAAGTAGCAGAAAGACGCGGCAATAGATGCTGTTTATCATTCCATAATACACAACATTCATAACGCTTATAATGCTTAGATCGGTAGAATCGAGTGATCAAAGGAAGATAGAGGTGCAGGTTCATGTTTAGGTACGGATTCAGGTGGTGCCCTTCTTGTCGCCGGTCTCAGTGACATGCCGAGATGGTGCGAGAGCCTGCGACATTATGCCTCCGGTGGCTCGAGAGGCAGGGTATTGATGAGTATCGGTTACCGCAGGGCCTCCCGTGTGAAGGCAAGGTTCCAAGGGTTTGGGGAGAACAACCACATGGGGGGGATGGGTGTGTGGATTCAGGAACGATGGTGCGCGAGATCACAGACAACGATGACTAGTCTAGGATATGGCGTCCATGGGAACAATAGGAAGATAAGAGGACGCGAAGACAAGTGGAAAAGGGGTTTACGGCGCAAATCGGGAGTGAGAGGTGAGACTGAGACTGAAGTTCCTGAACGTGAGGTGAGTATGAGAGTGAGAGTGAAAGTGGATGAGCGAGAAAGAGAACAGACCATCCGCACAGAGCAGTGATGGCGCAGGAATGCAGCTTGCGCAAACGCGTTGCAGATACGGCACAGCAAGGCAGCCAGTGGTTCACTCGGCCGGCGCGGACGGCGGACGGACGCTCACTTTCGCGGGCCACTTCACTCAGATCGGGGATCCGTCTCACTCAAGATGGATACTGAAGACTGGAGTTGAGGAAATGGAAGAAAGGGAAAGAAAGAAAAAAAAAAAAAAAAACGTCTGAGCATGGTCCCAGGGCAGGGATGCCAAGCAGCTAGAGCCTCAGGGGGCCAGGCCACATTACGCTTACTTGGGCGGGTCCGGAGATGTCCTCGGCCAATCATCGGCTGCGAATCAATGCAGGTACAATGTTCTTGCCTCGCTGCTTCGGGACGGTGCATTTCTGCATCTGCGCTTGCCTTTCGTGCCTCTCGTGCCTCTCTCTTTCCGTCCCAGTTCTTGTACTGGTATACGTAAGCATGAGAGTACTAGACTACAAGGTTCAAGTCCGTCGTCGAGGGCAAGACTCACCGGACGCTCTTGTCAAGTCTGGCAAGAAACATCACGAACGTTGCTTCAGGTCAAGCAAGGCAAGCGCCAGCCAAGTACTTTCATAGCATCAAAGATACAGCAGGTGGCCAGGTCGTGGGGAGATTCTTTCCTTCCATGGGCCCAATCGAAAACGATAACCCCGCCACGGGAACGAAGCCCAATGGTCCATCCGTCTCACCGACTCTGCCTGTCTTCCGAGTCTTGGCTTTTCCAGGTTCACTCTATCCCTCTTTTTCTTTCCCAAATACTCCGTACTTCGTACACTATCCGTACACTCAACTTCCGCCGATTAAACACCACCGCAGAATACCATTCACATCATTCCATCCAGACCCCCAAAAGTCATGATCCCGGCTTGGACGCGCTTCCTGGGTTGTCGCCGCCCTCCTTTTGTGGGCCCCGTTCCCGTTCCTGGGACACAAGGCCGTTAGAACGGGCTGGACGGCATCACGCACCCACTAGGTTCCCTACCTTAATATCGAAAGAAGCCTACCTTATTCGGACAGCCGCAGTCTGGGATCACCCTCTTCGTCCGCCAATCACATCTACCGTGTTCGACTCCCGGAATCCACTCTCGCCCAGCTCAGCTTAATCGGACGCTGGCCGCATCAAGAGCTTTGGCCGACAACGAGCCGCCTACGACGGTGGTTGACCGTACCCGTACAACTTATTAATTGTCACGAAGCCAAGCCTTTTGGACACCTGCAGTTCATATTGCCATCACGGAGCATGCCGAAATAACCCACACATAGCGAGGGATGCGGATGATTCGCTTCTTCGCACAACATCGTTCCTCTGGGCCCCTGGCGATGGCCATCCCACCGGACCACCAGGAGTCAGATACGACGAATCCTCACAACACAAGAACATGTTGTCGATATTCAATATGCCATAGGGCACTGCAGGATATCTCATCAGTCCCTCCCGCCTCATCACGGTCGCCTACGCCTCGTTGCTGTTTGGGCCACGTTTGGAACATGGCTGGTCTCCCGCATCACATGTGGGTAATGAGGCCATAATCCCCCGCGGTCTACGGAGTACAAACTTCCAAACCGCCCAGTTGCACATCGATACGCCCCCAGCCAACAGATACAGGTCATAAGTCTTGATGAAAGCCACCTATTCCTCGAATCCTCGTTAGTCGTCACCGCAGTGGCTCCCAAACAAGACAAGGGCAAGCTTCAGAATACGATACGTACCCTTGACGGGGATTCATTCCTTGCCCTTCTGATTGGACAAAGAGTCGTTTCGGAGGTGCGAAAGAGGGGCGTGCGTCTCGATTTGTCGCCCAAGCCCGTGTCACAGCTTGTTTCGCCAGGGATGCTTTGACACAATTCTGATTTCACAACTTTTCCCTCTTACTGTGTAGGCTGTCAACTCTCGACTCTCACTCACTCTCGACTGCCTGCCTTTTTACTGATTGTGGCGCTGCATCGCTGCTACGGTGCCTACTTTGGCCCTTTCATCATCACGCCTTCGGAACACTGTTAGTCATTTGGGTATTAGTGTACGGCCTTCCTTAACACACTTCAGCTTCTTACTAAGCGGCGGAACCGACCTGGCTCCCCTCTTGGCAGCACTTGACTGGACTTTCAACAACATCGTTAGTAATTCTCTTCTTCGCTCTTCCTAGCCAATACCTCGTTTGTTCAGTCTCACAAACCACATGGCTTCAAACCCACACTCCCCCCTTTCCACATTCCACTCCCCCTTCTTACCGCTCTCCCGTCTCCGTTCACTGACGCCGGGATATTCTTAGCACTCTCATTGGCTAGGATCCCTCGACTCGCCCTGCCCTGGATCGCATTCAGAGAGGCACCGGCTACACATTCGCCATCTGTCACTACGCGGCTGATTGCCAAACTTCTGGCTCGCCTCCCGCCTGCACATCTCGTCCCGTCACCGCGCAGATTGATCCCCCGTCAACCACTCAACATCCTAGTGGAAGATCACTCACAATCTACGCACTCAGGGCTATCTCCACGTAGCGGCATATGCAAAAATCAGTTCATATTTGAAGCTGTTCTACCCCTTCCCACCGCCAACGTAATTCATTGGCAACCTCAAGCCAGCTTCAATGGCACGCTGCCGCTCTCTGCTTACGTAGTGGATGCCCCTCGTTTCCCCTGCTTCAACTACGGCGAGACATGATCTTGTCAGCTCGTTGATAACTCAGGCTCGTGGTTTGTGTCTGCTTACAAATTCACCTGCTCTTGCCCTTGGCTTACAACGTGCTGGTAAGAGCGTCTACCGGCGAGCTCAGTGAAGATCCTCGTTGCATGCAACTGAAGCCGAAGTCGTTTGTACTCGGCTACTCAAAGAGCAAATCCATCCCTCCAATCATACACGGCTAGATTATCAATCTGCCGCCCCTCTGAAAGTTTGCCCCTTCAGTTTGTTACGGGCTCTGCTGCGTCAATCTGCATGTCATCGTCAACCCAGCGGCTGAAGATCCCCACAGTTCAGACTATGTCTCTATCAGCCTCATTCCATCTATCTGATACAGACTCATTCAATGTGTCTCTTCCAAGTCTCGGGAAATACTCTTAATTACGTCCTGCATTCTTCAGCCTGTCAAGATTCGACCTTGTTTGCTCGACAAGCAAGACCACCTGTTCACCACGGGCCAGGAACTCCTCCGTCGCTCGACCAGTCCCTTGAAATCCGAACGACACAAGCCCCTGTCTCCTGAACAGACTCCATTCCCACCTTTACAAAACGCGCGATAATCGCTCGACCTCTACCGGACACACCTCGAGTCGACATACACGGCACAACTATCCGAAGCGTCGGGACACCGCCCTCTCCTTTGAACACTTCTCGAACGCGAGACCCGTTTTCTTCCGTCCCACTGCACTGGAGACGATTGTTCCGAACAATGGCCGTCTGGTACACCACCAACACTCGAGCCCTCGACCTCAAATCAACAAGTTTCAAAAAACACCAGCATTGCCCTCTCCTAAACATCATTCACCCTTTGCTCGCTTTTCTGCGTGTCGAGATCAGCGTAGGGCACACGCTTGAAGAGAGACGCAGGGCACAGGCTCCCGTCTTTGCTCGCCTCTGCCTACCCGTCCGGCCCTCTCGCATCTACCGGCCGTTTTAAGTAATCTCACCTACTTGTTCTACTCTTCAAGTGAAACTCCGTGCCCCCTTCCGCGGCTGGAAAAGAGCCGCGCGCACACGGATACCTGGATACCAGTGCCATTGCCGCTCTTCTTGAGCTAGTCGATTCGCTCGATTCAAGCACACCACTTCCTTCCCCGGAAGAATGAGCTCTCCATCGCCACACACGTCCATCTCATCTTTGCCAGCGCCCGGCTACCTACGTAAAGGCAAATGATTCTCTTTCCAGCCTCGGCCAAAGAGGGCCACCACCACTTCCAAACTAGGCCTCACACGTTTCGTTTGGACTGATGTCGTGCAAGTTTTTTTTTTTTTTTGGCTCTACTGGTCAATGTGAGGAAAGACCCAAGCAACGGCGAGCCCGCAGGCCACTAGCCTTTCTGAAGGCTGGTCCTAGTTCAAGGTCTTTCTGCAACGTCTTTATGTGATGCGTATGATAATGTTCCGAACACGATCCAATCTGCGCCCGTGGCAGTTTACCTAGTTCTTAACAACGTGATCAATAAGATATCTTTGCGTTGGATGAGACTT
The DNA here is from genome assembly GCF_030867785.1 of Colletotrichum acutatum. Lineage (NCBI taxonomy): Eukaryota > Fungi > Ascomycota > Sordariomycetes > Glomerellales > Glomerellaceae > Colletotrichum > Colletotrichum acutatum. The sequence goes on from NW_026849116.1 coordinate 81,093, forward strand.
GGTAGGAAGTTTGAGGCTGTACCCGTGGCCTGGTGTTGAACCAGGACGGGAGATGTGCCTTGCCAAGGACAATCATCGGTCTCTGGTACAACGTTCTGATTACTATTCGTACTGCCATCCCTTTCTCCAAGAGTCATCCGTCCAGAAAGTCAATCTATCATCCACGTGGATCGTTGCGGAGGAGACGAGGTCGGAAAATGTCCAGCTCTGCATGTTAGCTGGTCACCCAATCTTCATGTCCGTCTCTTTCATGAACATGAAGTATCCTGTGCGGTTCTTCAAATCTTCTCCTTGCGTTGCGATCCCCAGCTGTTGATGGCATTGATACTGGATACAAGGCAAAATCTCTAGGGGTTGCCACCTCAAATCAACATGCTATCTATCAATTCCCGAAGACGCGAGGGGTCTTTCATTTGAGATTAAATGTCAACAGCTACACCAGCAACCTATTTCATCCAGCATCAGAACATGGCTAAACAGGCAAGAAGTCCTTCTCACGTCTTCTTTCTTGAATAACACAGACCAAATGACGGAGCTCCTGGTACTTGTCTCTTGCATCTCGCGATACGCTCCCATATGTTCTGTCGATTCTGAGATTGATAGCTCGTCTTATGGTTCCCTTGAAGATTCAACATGGTAATGCCTTTTCCTCGGGCATTCTACCGAGCACTAACAGCATGACAACCCTCTTGTCACGAACCCCATCAAGCCTCATCTCCCATCCATCACGCATAGATTGAACACGAGCACCCACGGGACACCTCCCCTAACCCATCACCACGATTCTCGGATCCCGGGTCCCCAGTGCCGGCGTCCCAGATCACTGGACCCAGACAAGTCAACCCGGCACATCTAGACCTTATCCCCTTGCCACGGAAGACGCGTTCCGCTCTGCGAGAGAATCCGGAATGTATCAAACCGCCCATGGACGGGCCTTTGAACACGACATCCGGCAGTCAATGGTCTTCGTCTGGGATAGACCGATGTTACATTGGTATCGCTCGGCCTCGTTGATCACTTACAGAGGTAGAAAGCCTTTGGGGGCTAAATCCTGGGCAACGTCATCTACTCTAGCCCGATATCAACGAAGACTGACCCTCACCGACCTTAACTATCCGTCGCTATTCAGGCGTCGGGGATATTTGGCAACCTACACTGGCTTTGCGGAACACCAAGCCTGGGACACGAACACACATTATCACGGAAAGAATTGGGTACGATAACTACCAGTCGTCTCTTCTGAGGTGTCAACCAAAACGTACGCAGCAATGCAGCGTCAATGCAGTAGAAACATGAAGCCTTGCCGTATGAAAACCCGTACGTGGTACCTGTGCTGCTAACTGTTTGATCGGTCCGCCTTCTATTCACATTGCCCGCGTAACCTCTTCTCGAGAATGCCAATCCGCCGTCAAGTGTTTTGTTTCGATGGCTGAACCGTCTTCTGTGTGCTGGTGAAACGAAAGAGATCCCCAAACCGCAACGCAGAGCAATGACCATGACCTAATCGTACGCCAGAGCTGTCGAAGAGAGAGAGGAAAGCCGTCGCCTGTCATACTCGTCCAACCATCATGCCTCGAGCACCGTCTAAATAGCGTACTTGCGAGTCCACTCGCGAGCAGTGGCCTCGTATCTGGCGCGGTCCGTCTTGTAGACGTGTGCAATCTCGGGCACCAGGGGGTCGTCGGGGTTGGGGTCCGTCAGCATTGAGCAGATGGACAGCAAGACTATCACGTGTTAGCGTTATGTCTACGTTGGGCTTGAGGTGAGCTATAAGATGACGTACCCTTGGAGATGGTCAACGCCGGGCTCCACTGGTCACGCAGAATATCTAAGCAAATGCTGCCGTTCGAGTTGATGTTGGGATGGTAGATGCGAGTGGTGAAGTTGACTTTGGGAGGCTTGAAGGGGTAGTCGGTAGGGAAGTGGATGGCGAGAAAGAAAACGCCGCCAGAGTAGGGAGAGTCGCCCTGAACGTAGATGTTAGCCACATGCTTTGTTTCTTGTCATTGTTTTCAGCTGGTATGCTGGCTGGATCTCGGGTACCAGTGCCAGGTCCAACCAACAAAGCATTCGAGGCGAGGGATAGACTTACGGGTCCCATAATCGTCGCTTGCCAGTGGAACTATAAGAATCTGGTCAGCAAATGTCTACATATCCCATCGCGAGCACTGAGAATCCGTGATCTCGTGCTCGGCTGAGTCATGATTCAAGGCATCACCACAGCGGGCGCTTATCGGGAAAGATGTAGTCGACGTACCAGATCTTCGCCGACGGGGCCGGCAGAGCAGGAAGAGGGCGGGTCACTGTCAAAGAAAAGAGGTCAGCATTGTGCATCTTTTGAAGCGTACTCGTCGGCTCGATGCCGCCATCGCCGTCAACATCAGTGGCCATCAAGAGCAGAAAAGTTACAGCAGTCCTTGTTGAAGAAGACCCCGCTCCCGATGGCCCCACCTGACGTCTCGGGCTGCGACAAAAAGGCTGCGAGTTTAAATGACGAAAAGTGTGCAGGCAACGTACCGGCCGAGATCAGTGAGCTCCTTGTTAATGCGCTTAAGAGCCATTTTGGATGTGGTTTGTGATTTGGGGTATCTAGAAGATGGTCGATCGCCGAAGCGCAAATGCTATGTTCTGTTGTTGTGAGGGGCAAAAGTCAGCGAAAGCGGTCGGCGGTGGTGGGCTTTTTTTGGATGCAGGATGCGGGCAGACGTGGGTGGAGGGGTGGTGGGCTGCACTGTTGCTGCTGCTGGTCTGCTGTCGTTTGCGTCGGCTGAGAAAGCGAAACGGAGTAATATGTGTCGAGATGCAAGGAAATGCCAAAGGAACCAAGGTCTTTTTGGGTATGGCACTCGATATATATGTATGCCGAAGACGAAGAAGATTCTCGATGTGGCCGGCGTCGATGCAGCAGCAGCAGCAGGTGTCGTGGGAAACGTGAATGTGACAGTCTTTTGGGTGCAAATCATGTGCTGGTGGTGGGGAGGGGCGTACGGTACCTGAACGAGGAAAGATTTATCCCCGACGAAGATGCTCCCGAAAAGAAAAGAGCCCGATCGTGTGTATAAAGTCGTTCGGTATATCGCCCGTGAAGGATATTACGCGATGTTCGTGAAGGAATCGATTCGCTTCGTGGCGGTCCCGTTACAGATTGATGTCGAGATTGAAATGGGGTGGAGGGAAAGGAAGGAGAGAAAGGAAGTCAGCGGTCGGGCCTGGCGAAAAATGACGGGAAGGGGTGAGTCGTGGGTAGGCAGGAGCCACTTTGGAGGGGGAAATGGAAGGCAGGAAGTGGGAAGGAGGGGGAGCAGAGCGCCAAACCTAAGGCTTAAAGGAAGGCACTGAGGCTGCCCAGCGCGAACCATGGCTTCCATTCCCGTCCCGTCAGGTTCGGGCTGCCACCATCCACTTCCTTCCACTCACTGACACGACCGGGCAGGAAGGTAGCCGCCCGCAAAGTACCTTTGCTCCAAGTTTACTCCCAAAAGGTACTCATTACTTCTAGACTTGAAACCTGAATGGCTCTGGATGCAGTATTACTTTCCACGGATTCCATTCGATTTGTGAGCGTCGAGAGAAGCAGAAGCCTGGCGCAGCAAATGCAAATGTGGCTGGTGACTAATGATTTATGATTGTTAATTGGTCATTACCGCCTCAGTCTGTCCACCAGGGGATCGGGAAGTTGACAAACGATGACACCCATCAAACTTCTACTCATCCTCCTGTGTAGGTATTCAGTCGCCATTGGCCATTCACGCTCAACCGTCAGCCTCAGTCACCGGGCGACAGGTTTCATTTCAAACCAAACAAATAGTGGTTCTGTGGCAACTTTCTTCCAGTTGTGAAGAGCACTCAGAGAATACCTTAACCCGTGCACCGCCACATCCTCACTTGACAGCAATAGTGCCTAACTGATGACAATTGCTGACTGGTGGCGGTTCTGGTAATGCCACCCAATGACTCAGCAGCTGCCTCAGCCTCACCAGTTCCCAACCCGGCCGAAGCGGTTCCCTCGTTTTCTACCAACACAGCAGCTCAGACTCCAGAGTACCGGTACCTAAGTATCTGCATCTACCTAGGTACGCGTGCTACGCAAGTAATCGCGTACCTTAGTGTTATCGATTGCTACCTGGATGGCAAAAGAAAAGACATCTCATGCATCCTACCCAACTGGGTGATGGGTTTGACCCTCGATGCCGTCTACGCAGTAGCTCACACTGACCGACGCATCAGTTCTCAAGGTTGAAGCAAGAAAACACCCCGGGTTCCGGAATCAGCTCATCCTTATGGGATATGGCGTACCTGAAACCTCGTACAACATGTGCCGTTCTTGACACTCACCATCCTCTTCGCGGCAGTCATTTTCCATCAACACCAACTCCTCGCATCTCTGCCTGCACTCTAGGTACTTTTTTTGCCTTTTTGCATCTGCCATCCCATGGCTGCCCGCCGGTTACCGCGAATGACGCCTGGCTCTTAGGTGTCGCCCGAACCCGGTACCTGACTTGGCTACCGAGCAGTGCCCAAAACCACATGTATCTCTCGAGCATCTCATCCCGGGTCTGAACTCAGCCGGCTGCTGCCGAACAAAGGGCCAAGGCATTGCCCTGGCATGTTTCAACCTTTCAACCCCAAATCCGCACCCAGCCTGTTCCTATTTTTGTACTTGACCTCCCCTGCTCCGGCCTTTTCCTTTTTCCAGCAACAGTCCCTCTCTCAAGCAGGTCTCGCGATCATCAATTCCCAAGATCCAGATTGTGGCTGTGCCTAGCTACCAACAATCCCAACTAATGTCCCGAAATGCTTCATTGCATGACCGACATTCTGGGGAATCGTGTCTAGCACTCAGCAAGCACACACACACACTATTCGGAACTAATTCCGGCTACTGTTCAAGACGGAGATAACGGGCACCTTGACCGCATCCCATCTAAGACGGCTTCACTTCCTTGCGGAGGTAGTCCGCGACGACGTCATTCGCCGACACCGGTTCATTATGTAATCATCATCTTCAACCATCCGGCCAATCAGATACGACACCTTTTGTGCCTCGGATGCTGCTCGGGACAGCTCCTGGCGGGGAAGACGCCCCGTGCCCGGGCTTCAAGACCATGTTCCCGCCATCATGGCGGCACAATTTCTCCCCAACCCACCGTGAGGAAGAGTCAATTGATCAGTAGTAACCAGAATGTATCGCAACGCCTTGAGAACATGCGCGACACGATGCGCCGCAAAGCGCACTTTGCCCGCCACGAGAACCTTCGCCTCCGCCTCTGACCCGGTCTTCAACTGGGAGGATCCCTTGAACGCAAAGAACCTCTTGACTGAGGAGGAAATCGCCATTTCTGAGACGGCCGAGCGATACTGCCAGGAGCGCATGCTGCCGCGTGTCCTTCGTACGTCCCCCCTTCCTGGTAACTTCCATGGCTTACACTGACCACTCTCCGTAGAGGCCTACCGCGACGAGCAATATGACCAGAAGATCCTCGAGGAGATGGGCGAACTGGGGCTCCTCGGAGCAACAATCGAGGGCTATGGATGTGCTGGTGTCTCCACCGTTGCCGGAGGACTCATCACAAAGGCCGTTGAGAGAGTCGACAGTGGCTACCGTTCTGGCATGTCCGTCCAGTCGTCGCTGGTCATGGGTGGCATCGCGGAGTTCGGTACCGAGGAGCAAAAGGAGAGATTCCTGCCAAAGATGGCCACGGGAAAGATGCTCGGCGCGTTTGGTTTGACAGAGCCCAACCACGGCAGCGACCCCGGCTCCATGGAGACGACGGCCAAGCCTCACCCGACCAAGGAGGGCTACTACTCTCTTTCTGGTGCCAAGACGTGGATCACAAACTCGCCCATTGCCGATGTTTTGATGGTCTGGGCGAAGCTGCAAGAAACGGGCAAGATCAGAGGGTTCCTAGTTGAACGGTCTCAATGCCCGCCCGGTACTCTCGAGACGCCAGCCATCAAGAACAAGAACGGCCTGCGAGCCTCCATTACGGGCATGATCCAGCTCGACGATGTCCCCGTCCCTAAGGAAAACATGTTCCCCTCCGTCGAAGGACTGCGAGGTCCCTTCTCGTGCCTCAACAGCGCGAGATACGGTATCTCCCTAGGCGTCATTGGTGCCCTTGAGGACTGCATTGCCCGCGCTAGGACATATTCACTTGAGCGAAAGCAGTTCAAGGGAAACCCCATCGCCAAGTACCAGCTCGTGCAGAAGAAGCTGGCCGACGCTGCAACGGACGCGGCATACGGTACCGTTGCCGCGATCCAGGTCGGCAGACTCAAGGACGAGGGCAAAGCGACGCCCGAGATGATTAGCATGGTCAAGCGCCAGAACTGCGATCGGGCCCTGCAGAATGCGCGCGTGCTGCAAGAGATCTTTGGTGGCAATGCCGTCAGTGACGAGTATGGTATTGGGCGTCACGTCGCCAACCTTTTCGTAACGCAGACGTACGAGGGACAGAGTGATATTCACAGTGAGTTGCTCCCATGGCCATGTGCTTCTGGGATATCCCTTACTAACCTAAGAAACAGGTCTCATTCTGGGTCGTGCCATCACTGGTATCCAAGCATTCGTGTAATAATGTGAAATGTGAAGATGTGGTCTTGTATATTACCTTAACGCCGGGGAACGGGTACGGTGGATCAAAACATACAAACCTTCGATGAGAAACCTGCGAAATCTATGCTTACTGTCAAATTTAACCTTGCGATGCAATGCATCTTAGGCGGGAGTACATCATGACCATGCCCTGCTTTGACCTTGCTACTCTTGGATATCGAATGATGCACTGATACTGTGGAAGATCCAAAATATTGCGACGTCTTTGATAATCATGATTTTAGTCGGGATAAAGCCCTGTCAGATTCATCGCAGTCGCAGGCGTCCTCATCTTGCCAATGCGCTAAAGTCCTGATGAACCGGCGTGGATGCTCATCCTTCACGGGGCTAGTAGCCTAAAGGTAGGACTAATTAGTAGGACTCAAGCACGCACCAGCGTCCTCACAGCCTCACTTCTGACTGTTCTTGAAGCCAACCACACCCCTTACCTACATGTACCCAGGAAGTCGACTTTATTCCATTCATTGTTTTCCTCTGGGAAGGAGGACACACGCAACCTCGGTTTATGATTAAATCTCAATTTTCTTTCCAGTCCAGAATCTCCCAACATAGATCAACTTCCGCCACCAATTTTCTCCGATCTGCGGGTACCAGAGCCAAGGTCTCTAAACAAGCATTCAGCATTGTCTTCCGTGGACTCATCACCTGAGAACTCACCTCCCGCTACGCCATGCGTCTGTCTCTTTTGCGGTAGCACTACAAAGCAAGTTGAAACCCAAGCAATGGCATCTCCGCCCTCAGCGCCAGACGCTGCAACCGAGACGATCGACTGGGCGCAGCGGTGTCGACTGAGAACCTGCCTCGGCGTTCTCTCCGGAGATGTCTCTGCCTCATCTGAAACGATGTTGTCCTGTAGATGTCCGAATCCGCTGGTGTCGAGGGATCTCAGCACGCTGGGGTGGGGAGTGTTCATTGGGGATGATAGGAGGGGTGAGGATGGTGGGTTTATAGAGAGGTTTTGGGAGTGGTGGAGAGATCTGAGAGAGGTGTTGGAGGGGGACTGGAGGAGGGGAGGGATGTGGGATTCTGGAGTTTTGTGAGGGTTTGGGTTGAGGGGAGGTGGTTGTGGTTGCCGAGGCTGTGTTGCTTGGATGAAGGTATTGGCTTAGTGGAAGATGTACTCGCCATGTTTCGACTACGTGTATCGTGTGAAGAATGTTTTCTTGTGCATAAGGCGTTGAATGATGGAATAAAGATTCTGGGCAAATCCTACGGGGCTCATACATGTTTTTGGGGCCGATACTGCAACTTGCTCCACCTAACCCGTATATGTCCGTTCTTCCTACTTATTGACTCTGTAGCAAGCGTGCCCCAGATCGCAAAGTGCTTTAACCCAATTGCCGACTAAGAGTGATCCGATCGTTGTACGAAGTTGAACTGCGCTGAGGAGAGAATAGATGTTGCTTGTATTGGTAGACGGATACGCCATTGTTGAAATGAGCAGCTAGCTATCTACGTGTCCATGCAATACTGTCCCCAAAGACTTGGAATGATAAAAGCTGTATACTAGAATGTGAAGAAAATTATGACGGGGGTAGATGATCATGACGTGGTCTTGGTGAGACCGGGGAGATGAGTGGGTTACCGCCTGGACGCCTCTCCTGACCTGAGTCCTGACCAACCCCTTGATTGAGATTCTACTCAAACTTGTAGGCATCGAACTTAGCCGGGATCTCATCCGAGCTTCCGCCGTTCTCCCAGATAGAAATACTGTTGGTAACAAAGAGGTTAGTAAATGTGACAATGGAAGGGCTAGGAAGGGAGACGGGAGGAGATTCGATCCATGAAGATGAAGGGCACTATAGCTTACTAGAAGAAAAGAACTCAATGTCAGTATATATGAACTTCAGAGAGCAGATATTACCAAATACACGGCTGTACTTACCAGTTCAGTGTAAAGAGCATCATCAAGACCAGTCATGTTATACTTGGGTCCGTTCTCAAAGACCATCAAGTCGCCCTTCGCAACGGAAGTGCAGCCCCCGGCAGAAGCGGCGCAGGTCCCATCCTCAGCGGCGCCCTCATCACGCTTCTTGGTAGCGAACCCATAGTTGCCGCCAGAGTAGTTGCTCCCGCCGCAGCAGACGTTCGCCGCGCCGTTGGACTGGGCGACGTATTTGATGTTCTTGCAGTCGCCGCCGCTGAAGGCACGGCCGATGATTCTCCAGTTGGTCGGGATGGCGCGGAAGCCGATGCTGCGGAAGACGTCGCCAGAGGCGCGGACGCAGCAGTTGTCCGGGTTGGCGTTTGTGCAGACGACGTAGTCACCGCCGCTGCACTTTTCGTTGCTGCGGTAGCCGTAGATGTCGATGGCCGAGACGGTGGCGATGAGGCCGAGGAAGATCTTGGAGGCGTACATTTTTGGGAGGAGGTGAGGTTTGAATTAGGAATTGTGTTGTTTCTTGAGTAATGTGAGTAAGTACGAAGTGATTATGATGATAGAGAAGAGATGAGAGCTTTTCAGTGAACCAAGTCAACCTTTTATAGAAGCTTCTCAAGCATCTAGACATGGCTGATCATTCTGGAAGTCCGAGGAAGAGTTGATGTCAACTCGATAGTCCATAGTTGTCATCCCAGTTATTTCCAGGATAGCTTCGCCCGGTGCTAGTGCCAACTTCGTACCACGGTGTTCACGACCATGAACCTAGACGCTGGGTAGGAAGACAACAAAAGTCCATCACCACCACAGATTGATGCTATTGTGGATCAGGCTCTTGTGTTACAAAGCACTTAGACTAGAACATGACCGATCGTCATATCCACAACTGGTTTCAATACCTTGCTTTAGGGAGTATGCACTTCGATTAATCGACCTGACTTGGAAGACTCATTGCCACACCCGGGTTCCTCTGATTGGATGTCATTCCGAGAAGCAAAGGTCCCTTGCCATCGGTTCAACGGAAAATACAATTTGTGTCAGCAAGATGGACCGGGCCGTCCCCTATAAGAGCCAATCAAGTCGCGTACGGAGCAAATGTAGCGCGGGAAGTGAGGTAAGCTTACTCACATGAGAGCCAAACTTCAACGACAACGCCCCACTCCGGCTGCTTTCCGGTCCATACGAATAATCGAGCCTTGTTGTCTCTGCCCTACATGCAGGGGACTGTCTTTCTCTTTAAGCTAGTAATTGTGTGCCTGGCGGCTCAGCATAGCTATGTCCGTTTCATTACCTACTTGCTAGTAGTAATCAAGTCTGCCTATGAGGCCGCGATCTGCACCCATTCGACGCAAATATGCTGTTACTTGATACTTTCAGATACTTGAACGTAATCTCATGACATAGAACTGTGTTGGGGCTAAACTCTAAGCCAGTAGCCCTTGACACACGTCAGCCAAGGCGCTTCATTTTGCGCTCGTCTCAGCCCACCGCTGTTGATCCTCAGTGTTACATCGTCTTGATTTACTTGCACTTCACTCGGAACTCGGGCGAAGTATCAAAGAACAGCATGGGCATCGTGCACTTTAGATGAAGCTCATGCAGGATTCTACCTATGAAGCACAAAAGGCCTCATGAACCTTGATCTGTGCCACTGTGATGCTTGGAGGAGGATCGCGTAGGCTGACTTCCATGAGCTATAGGCGCCTCACTTCAGGCGTTGGGCAAAGCTAGGATTGAAAGGGACATATTCCTCACAGTATCGTGTCACCATGAGCCGTGATAGAAGAACCCCGGCGAACTTGTCGAGGTATATTACTATATTCGGTTCCGGAGGACCAGGAAGGTTCTCGTCCAGACCAATTATCACTTGAGAAGAGTTCATATTATACCCAATGCAAAAGATCCATCTACATAAGGTCGTATATATTACCTCACCCAGAGCTGGAAACGTGTCTGAGGGCCGAGCAATTTAGCAAGTGTTGTCTACGTTCTATCAACAAGCGTGTAAGAAGATCTTTCATCAGGTTTCAAACGTTCTAGTAATCCATGTACTTAGCTTTGTTGAAGGGTGACAAAGACTCCGTATGAAGGTGTCATTGCTCCTGGCACTTCCTGCGGAGGCTAGGCTCCTTCTTGTTGGCATCATACCACGAAGATGAGGAGTAGTCCGGTGATGGTGAGCTATGCTGGATTCGCTAGCCGACTTCGGGTAGATGCAACAGAAAAAGGTCAGCGTCTGCGGTTGGCGGATGTAGCAGCAAGTGAGACAAAGTTGGAAACTGCCTTGTATCGACATGGTCTTCTCGAGGAGGTCGGTGTACACATAGTATCGGGTGTCATACAACACTCGGTCACCGGTGGGATACGAGAAAAACCGACTCCGTACCCTGGCCTACCACACGGTTCCACAATGCGCTGTCTCCCAGTGTCTTCTCTACCCCTGCGATATTCTCTTCCTTGGTGCCATTGCTGTCGATCTGAGAGTATGTCAGAAGGATTCCAGTTGGGAATGCATAGAAAGGCGGTAACGCTTACATCGACTAGCAATCCTGCTTGGCGGTAGTGTCGTTCTACAGGCGGTCCTTCCTCCAGATACTCTGCGAACCGCTTCGTGAACTTCTCCCCGCTGTCGTTCTTGTCGCGGCCGCGCGCGAGATATCTCGATTCTGCGTTCTCCTTCGTCACATTGAGTAATAAGACGATGTCGGGTTTTGGGTGACCCTCCTGCTCGAGTTAGTCGTTGTAGCCCATATGTTTGAGCCATATCCGCATCAACATACCAACGGAAGGCGTTCTTGGAAGGGCCACTGCGCCCACGACGCAAGCCGCTCCTCGCATCTCGGGAATCCGTCGATGAAGATCCCATTCAAATCATCATGCCGCATTGCATCCTCGATGGCAATGCCCAGGAATGGGTTCAACTCCGTGGACGTGAGGAATCCTTGGTTGTCTAGCTTATCTTGAATCGTAGCGGCGAGAGGCGTCTGGCGGTTCCCTTCATCCTTCATCCAGGTGCGCAGATTATCTCCCACTGAGAAGTGTAACAGGCCATTTTTGTGGGACAGATGGGTGCAGATCGTGCCTTTCCCCGAGCCGGGAGCTCCTATCACGATAGTGAGCGGGCTTGCATTCTATCTACCGATTAGGACCGATAGGTGACCAACCGAGAACGAAGATGACTGCAAACTTCCGTCTATCCGGAGCCTTGGTGGTGCCCATGATGATGTGGCTGGTGAACTGTTTGCTCGTGTGGTTGACGTTGACAGTGTGCTGGCGGGTCTAGCAACGTCGGGAGGGAAGGTGCATCATCCTCGTCCCATATCGCAATTGGATGGCCGTGATGGCCTATGGAAGCTGTCACATTACATAATCACTTGTGATACCGACATCTGAGGGGTTAATCAAGAAGTCCTCTGTGTTGATTGGAAGCCCTAAAATATAATAATATCCGATTTCGTTCAAGTTGGGCTTCACTGAGTGTACCTAATAATTTGTTCAATACACTGTTGCCGAGTTTATTAACATTTGCAGTGAGACTACACCTAGGAACAACAAGGAAAATCTATGAGTCCTACGATATCATGGGAATCCTAACTATGGCCGCCCATACGGCGCTATCGACCTTTTCAATGCTACCTCCCTTCTTATGGGTCATGGGTATTGCTGTGCTAGCAATAACCTATTATTTCTCACTACGCCGCTACGCCGACACATCCCGCTCTGATCGACCGAAGACAGCCGTCACCCAGGAGTCAAAACCCAAGCCCCCAGTGGACGACCCGGACGCACCTGTCTCTGTCAATTATTTCCCATCCCGCGAATGCAACTATGCCTGCGGATTCTGCTTCCACACCAACACCTCAGGCTACATTCTTCCTTTGGACGAAGCCAAGCATGGCATGCGTCTTTTGAAGGACGCCGGCATGCGTAAGCTCAATTTTGCCGGCGGCGAGCCATTCCTTCATCCGAAATTCCTGGGCGAGCTGCTGCGGTACTGCAAGGAAGATCTGGACATCGAAAGCATCAGCATCGTCAGTAACGGAAGCAAAATCCAAGAGAAATGGCTCCGCGAGTATGGCCGGTATCTGGACATTCGGGCAATCTCCTGTGACTCGTTCGTCCGTAAGACGAATAAGGAAATCGGTCGTGGGGAGAATGGCGGAGCGGAGGGAGAAAAGAACCATATCGCACAGGTATTTCGCATTGCCGAGTGGTGCAAGGAGTACAACATCATGTTCAAGCCCAACACTGTTGTCAACATCTACAATTGGAATGAGAACATGGCAGACACGATTGCCCAGTTGGCACCGTTCCGATGGAAGGTATTCCAGTGCCTGATTGTAGAGGGCGAGAACGAGGATGAGACGCGGGTGCGTGACGCAAGAAAGTTCCTCATCTCAGAGGAGCAATGGCAGACGTTTTGCGGGAGACACAATCACCTGCCTTGTTACGTGCCCGAGGACAATGAGACAATGGCTGGTAGCTATTTGCTGCTGGACGAGAAGCTGCGCTTCCTGGACAAGGGAAATGGACCGATGAAGAAGAGCGAGTCCTTGCTTGATGTTGGAGTGAAGAAGGCCATGCAGCAGGTGGCTTGGGACAAAAGCGCGTTTGATAAGAGAGGCGGTGTCTACGAGTGGCGAAAACCGCGGCCTAGAATCGCCGAAGGAGGTTGTAATAGCGAAAGTAAGAAAGAATTGGAGTGGTAGGTGGTAGGCGGATCATTGATGGCGTTATGTTCACAATTCATAAGGAGGTGGGCTTAAGGCTAGCTGCACGGAAACTGGTAAAGCAGCCCGCCGCGCAGATTGGAAACCGATGTCAAGGTGAAAGACAGGCCTCGATTGACATTTAGGCCATTAAATCACGTATCTTATCTGAATCACCTCGTCTGATAGAAGACTCCAAAGAGCAGTTGATCGGATGACATTATGACATGGCCGTCAATGCGCTCAAGACTCAAGGATTCTATGGTAGACCATAGTTCCTAGACTACTCCATCTCTTAGACCTCCATATGGCTTTGAGATTTCCTCATGAGGTACTTCCTCATTCATGGATAGTTAGGGATACTTTGGCTAGACATGGCCTGTGATTCTGCTCTGCCTGGTCGAGTTTAGCCTAATTGCTGCCTTGTCGAACTGACGCACGGCAGGAGAGTCCATTTGCAGGAAATAGGGCCGAATTTCTACCTGAAATTTCAGTTTTGAATAACCGACAGCAAAATTTTGAGGAGACGGAGACTTTTCACATCTTTAGTGCTGCCTTTAGTAGGTAGCCGAACATCTTTAGTTGCAAATACTCTCCCTTCGGTATTACCGCGACCCTAATCGCAATCCTAGCACTCAGCAAAAAGTTCTAGCGCCTGGCAGACAAAGTCTCGCAACTGCAAAAGATAATTGCAGATATAGGACTATGCGAAGTCTGTTGGGGAACGCCAACATCCTGACCGTGCCTATTGCACGCTTGCCAAGACGGGTTAGCCATGATAAGCTTTGCGGCTCTCGACCGTATGATTAATTCTGGAAGGTTAACGGTCACGTTCCTCCAGGAAGTATATTGCTTGAGATTGGACCGCGACTTGGCCAGAGCTCACTGTGATCTAGAGTTCTCTTGCTGAACAGAATAGAGAATTTACCGTATCGTAGGGGCGCAATTTTAAGACAGTTTCTGCTACCACGAACCCATGTACCCTAAGCTTAGTGTCGACTCATTGGCCGAAGAGACGGTGAATATACGACGCAACTGAGATTTCAGGCAGACTGATATAGGACAAAATCAGACGGGCTCGATGGTATATAAACCAAGCTGATAACTTCTGCATCTGCGAATAAAAATATCACAACCGCACCAGTTCATTCTCATATTCAACGCTTCAACTTCTACCTTCACGAGCCCAACCGTTTCAAGCACCACTCCAAAATGAATATCCTTCTTCAACTCTCGCTCCTTCTCGGCGCCGCATCTGTCGTCTCAGCTGGCTGCTCAGCATGTCCCCTCGGCAGGTATTTCACCCCCATGCTAAGTCAATGAGCCCAAGTCGTGCATATGTCCCCTAAGATGGAATGCTAAGTCTCTGTTTAGTGGAAGGTGCACAGATAGCGCCGGCAAAGGCTGCAGAAAGGGCGAGATCAAGTATCAATGGCTTGTGGCTCAAAACTATTGCTGCCGCGAGCCCGGATTTGAGACCGTGAAGTGCTGGAGCGCTTGCTAGACAAGCCTACGTTCGTGTAAGCTCTCAAATCACTGATGAGACTGAACTTCTTACCGTGGCTCTTCTAACTTTTCTGACCCCAGCTTTTCTGACAGTATTATTTCAGACAGGAGATAGGTCTCGTGTTGTCAAAGATCTGCTTTGGGCTAAGTTGGTTCGAACGAGAAGATTATGATACTTGTCGTAGTCACCATGAATTTGAATCACAATCTCCATCAACCATGTCTCCTCCCAAGAACGGATAGCTTTTCCACCTTCCACCTTCAAGAGTTCCGCTTTGATGTCGATGGAATTATCCGAGCGAGCTACCCCTGGCCCACTTTCACAAGTCAATACTCCCCCTGACGAGGTCAAGCCGTAGTATTGTGCACCATCCTAACACAAAACAACGACAGACTAGTCAAAGAAGCAGTCACATGTACTGACACACCCTGCCGTTCGCTCCCTCTTTAGTCAAGTTTGACCCTGCTAACTTGGCTCAGATGCTGGCGGAAACTCATGGAGAGCCTGTTCAGACAGCAAATTGCAAGTTGTCACTGTCTCCCTGCGCTCATACATGTGCGACTCACTCGGACAAACCTGATGCGATCGTCGAGTGATTCTACCGAGCCCGGAGAATGGGTTATACACGTATTCAATTCCTGTCGATTCGTGGAGTCCAACTCCCTGGCAGTAGTTTCTACACGCCCGTCAAAACCGGTTTACCGGTTGGATATTGGGACACAAACTCTATTTCGTCCCACCGAAACAAGGAGTGCCAAGATTCCCCTAGTTCATCTGGTCGGTAGTATATCGGGAGTTTCCCGAACGGAGGGATTACTTCCTCGGACTTCTTTAGGAAAGAATTCTAGGCCAGTGCCGGCGGGATTTACTGATCAGTAGCCATCGAAGGACGGGACGGTCGGTCATCCCCGGGCCAAGCAAGGGCGGTCATGAGTCGTGATACACACTGGGCGTGGATGGGCCCATATGTGCCCATGGTATCGCCTTGTGGTCTTCCCTGCGACAAGTTCCCAGGGGCCTAGAGACAAAACAGGAGTCAGAGGGTTGAACTTTATTCACTACGACTGAAAAAAGCCCCCTACGATTCCCGTCTTTTGTACTCAAGCACCATGATCCTTAGGAGGTGTTGGGCAGGATTTCTCCGTAGGGATACTCGTAGCACGATTCAGTATCACTAATGGAAGCTTAGGCCGTTTGTTTGAGATCCTTAGAGCGTATCATTGTGCACAGCCTCCCTTGCGTAGAGGCGTAGAACGTGATGCGCTCTTTAGGCGGTCTGGCGTACGGCATAGCCAAGCCGAACGCGGGGAATAGTATCCTACGAAACGGAACTTTTGAAATGATTCGATGCGAGTTGCGAGCTGGCGCTTATGCGTTCCCTATCGAGCAGGGTGGCATAGAGGTCCACAAATGGAGCTATTCATAAGTCAGTCTTGTAAGTTCCACTATCCATAATTGATGCATCCCGTATAAAGGGCAACAGATCCTACCGTAGTTTCATAACTCGCCCAGCTGGACTATCACTCAAATCTCAAATTCTCTCTCATCTCCAAAATATTCTCTATCACAACCACCGTCGCTAAAATGAAGTTCCAACTCCTTCCTCTCGTTGCTCTCCTCGCAGCTCATGCCTACGCGGCATGCGGCCCTGACGAGACCGAGCTCTTCGACCTCCAGGTTACCACTGGCACAAGTCAATGTTCCAACTTTGGCTGTTTCAAAGCTTGCACTTTTCCCGACGGAAGCGGTTCATGCAACGGTTGCACACAATCAGTCTCTAATGACCACATTCGACCACTCGGCGGTAGCTACTGCTGCAAAGGACCTCTCACAGGCCAGACCAACACCTGCATTACTGGTTGCCCCGCAGGTTAGACTACTTTCTATCATAAGTCATAGAGAAGCAGAAGTACTGACGTTACATGTTACACTAGGAACAAGAAGTTGAAAGGCTACAATGTTCTACGAGGCTACGGCTGCTTCATCTCGGCAAAATCACCAAACGACTGGGCTGGGTAACTGTGTGATTGATCGAGACTGAATATTTTCTTGATTTTCGAGGGACAACAAGGCATCTGACTCGAAGTAAAGGGGATGATGCATCATTGATTTATAGCGTAACGTTTACCCATATACCAATATACCAGTATTGCCTTAGTCAATCAGTTCAAATGCATGTAATAACATACTTATGCACAAGCCGAGTTGCGCTGTGATTTTGGTGTCTGGTGTCTTGACCTGATTGAACATCACGGATACAGAACAGGGAAGCAGCATCAGCGGCGGCGGATAAGCACAGATGCCAGAATACACACTAAGAGATCATTGTTGATCATTCGAGAATTGAGGCATGATGCTAGATATTTAGACACCTGCGAAGTGCCATCCACTCCGCTGGGATTCCTTCATCGGCACCAAACGAACCTTGACATCGTTTGCCAAGTTGTTCATCTGCCTGACAGTCTCAAGATTCTGACTCCTGACGTGCAGGTCCTCATCAAGGCCATGAAAGAGGAGTGCTAGAGGGGAGGACTTCCAGACTGCACGGTCTGATCCATCCCCGGATCTCCTTCGTTGACTGCATGCAATCAACACTAGGGTCGAAAATATCCACTGCAGAGCAAGAAGGGTTATGGGGTATGCTATATAGCCCCATTGCACATGAATGCATGTTTGGGTAATAATGACATGCCCAGTAGCCGCCTTGAGATTAGCAGGTACGTTCTTAGGCAATTCCTCTGATGTCCCAAAAGGATCATTACGTATCGTAGCCGTCATTGAGTCGGCCAATCCGGCAACCACATTGTTGACCGTAGACATGGAAGCGTTTCCGGATGCAAACAGTTGCTGGCCCCAGACTGAACCTTGTACCCATTGATATGATTCGGCCTCCAGAGTGGTCATTCTACCACTCAGAAACTCAGTCATCGTCTCCCTCATCCCTTGCCAAGAGCTTCTGTCTACAACCCAAACGCATTCTTGCGGGTACCTCTTCCAGGTGAGTTTCTCTGAGTGAGAGATCTCAGTGGAGTTGTCAAAGATCTCTCTAAAACTGCCATCCTTGAAGCCGACTCGCACAGAATTGCTTGCCCTTTCGTCTACTTCTTTGCACTGTTTCTCTGTGCCGTCAACCAAAACAGATTCCGTAAGCAATGAAAAAGAATTCTCATTCCTGGATTCACCCAAAGTTGCGGGACGTCTTTGTAGCAGCTGTTCACCGCCCTCCACATTTTCTGTATAAATTCCATCAGTGACCGTGGCGTGATAATTCTTGACGCAGGGGTCGATCCTGCATTGAGCTGCAAAATTTTCTGTTCATCGGCGACTTTCCAGGCCCACATGAATCACACTTGAAAGATGCAAGCGACAAAATATCGAAGCCGTAAATGGGAGGCGAGCTGTTGTTGTACGCCTGACTGGGTGTAGGTGTCATTGTCAGAAGTGTACCACCGCCTTCCCCTTGGAAGACCCTCTCATCAGTCTTGTTTTCGCTCCATGGAAGGTACCGCGTCGAAACATTGGAAGCGGGTGCCAATTTATTGGTGAAAATCTCGAGGATAGCTTTGTCTGTAATGTATTTACAAGAATAACAGATTCTGAGTGACGAGAAGTAGCCTCCTCCGCCATCTTGCGTGAAAGTGCAGTTGCGAGAGGTGCACGCGAAGTTTATCAGCTCCCCAGCCTTCGGAGGATCCACAAGACCCTTGTTGATAGCCTTCCGCATTTTCTGACTTGAGGTGATGGGGGCAGCATCAAGGGAGCTGTCGCGCTGTTGAGGAATGCCCGAATAGTTGTTCGTCCGAGACACTTCGGCTATTCCCAACTCTGTCGTGATATTACAAGAGCCAAGATTGATTGTAGCCTGAGAAAAAGCGTCGATTGCGAGGGCTGCAACGGTGATGAATGCACCGAGTCCAGCCAGATATCTGTCAAATCGTCAATAGGCTAACCTCAAACAATGATTGAGGTCATATTTTACCCTCTAATATTCGGCCGGAGAATGCATCTCTTCATCAACAGAACTGAGCCCCACGGCCCTCGACTCGCATTGTCAAACAAGACGAGATCACCTAGCGTTTGAGATTTATCGAACCAGTTCCATTTCAACTGTCCTAAGCCTAACGATCATCATAAGTTAGAATGTTTGCATGCTTCTCACACACCGTTGACCCATCGACGAGAGACGGAGACTTACCTTCGGCGACAGGAAGTATAAGCGCAGCTTTGAACACAGCCGTGAAGACGGCGATAAAGGAGTTGATTGATATGAGCTTCGGCCAGTTGGGAAGAGGTTGTCCTCGGTAAACGGATAAGATAATGACTATGGCAGAGATGCACTCCAATGCTAGAACGCTGCTGAACATCTCCACCCACCACACTGACCATATCCATTCGACGGATAACCCGCTGTCTAGTGGTGCACTTGGCTGATTGTGGTTCGGGACTTCGTTTTCAGCGAGCTTCGAGGTCATCTGCTTGGAAAGCTCTTCTTCCGAGTCTGGCGAGGATATCTCTGAGACTGAGGCGGGGTGTAAAGACTGCTGATCCGAGATATCTACCATGCTAGGGGCAAGAAATGCCCTATGCTCGTCGGCTGTAGACATGTTTCTGGCCTCCTGGAAAGAATAACCGCATTGTCCTTCGGCGGGTGTTTCGGGGCGACGAGGGGACAGCTCTATTGGATCGTTGTTTTCTTCGCGAGAAGCAATCGGATCTCCGCGCATCGAAGGGAAGATGGGGGAGTACATAGCACTTGAAAAGACGCCATCAATCTTCCTGTAAAGCTTTCAGATGCATGATCAGGCGAGGCTCGGCCGAGGGAGGCTGGTACTTATATGAATGGCTACCTATATGGCGAGACATGTTCCAACACTTTGGGCCGAGGCTTGAGTTGCGAGTAGCTGTGGCGCTCCCCTTGCTTGTAGTAAGATATGTGATTCGCCATCCTCATCAAGCTGTCAGCATTAGATGCGGTTGCAATTGGTCTTGTCTGAGATCCAAAATAGTTACGAGCTCTGGTGTAACTCCAACAATGCACATATCGGAATGGAAGATTGACATCAGCTTCTAGATTCAGCCTCAGATGCCCTTCCAATGCAGGTCAGTGGCGCACATGAGCTGGATGTTGAGACTGAGCTTACACCCTCAGCCTCTCTCCCATTTCCATTGAAGGTTCACTACACTTGTTTACAGCCTTTCAATAATTTGATAAGCAAGCCATTTGAACATGGATTCTAGCGTGCACATCTGACAACTGACATAGGCTGTGGAGAGATCAGGGCCCAATTCTAGACGCTCAGATTGTTGCAAACGGATACAAGCGACTACCTTACACCGAGAAGGCTACTCAGAAGCGGAAGAATCAAGATGGCGCTTTATTGCGCTTCATAGATGTGGTCAATTCACACCCACTTCTCATAATGACCAGCACAATGATGACCAGTAAAGGTACGTGGAAGCAGCAGTTCCTCTTGCTGTAACTCTTTTCTCCTTACATGAAGGGCACCAAGAGCGCTTGTTCTAGAACCAGTATGCAATGCCTTCCTCCGTCATCGCGGAGCTCCCTCCAATCGCTATCAAGGAAGGGCTTCTGGAACGCAGTGGTATAGCCCAGTGACAATGATATCGCATAGCCTAGGTAATTGATTTGACTCTAATGTAGAACATGATGTAGATACAGTGAGTTGAATAGATGCTTACGCATGAAGGCTTTCAGCAGACCTCAGGCAACTTGGTATTGGACTGTTAAATAACCAGCAGCCTTGAAGAATCGGCATCAGAATGACTCTGAAGATTTTCGCAGCTCATTCGAGACCAAAAAATCTCAAGACCTTCCATGTGTCTATTTCAGCGTCATCACACCTATGTGAACTGTACACAATCCTGATCGTCTATCCTCCGATACTCGTACATCCCGATAACGCCAAGCAATGATATGTCATACCCTCCAGCCTCGCGGCTAGTCCAAACCCCCCTTCTGCTGCCACCCTACTCTCTCCAAGCTACTCAGCTCAATCAAGAATTCCGTCTCTCATGATCCATCCCGACCATCTCATACCCGCCCTCACCATCCCTCCCTCTCCCGCGTCCCCGTCCCCTGGAGAACCCAAGCCCATCCTCCTCGTCGCCGGTGCCACCATTCTGCGCAGCGCCGTCACCACTGCTCCCAGCACCGCCCCCGATATTTCCACCGCCTCCTCCACCGAAAGATATTGGCCTCAGCTCGCGGTATCTAGACCCCCAAACGGCCAAAGCCACACAGATACCCGAGCTGGCCGCCATGGCACCCCACCACATTGCGTTCCGTGGTATGCGGCCGGTGTATAGGCTCGTGACGACGAGGTGTAGACCATGCATCGTCAGCGCGAAGTCGGGTACGAGCTTTGAACGGCCGATGAGGATAATGATTGCGACGGCCCTGTTGTTGTAAGTCAGCGCTGGTCTTCAAGCCGTTGCCCTTGCTTGCTTGCTCGCTCCTTTTCTCCTTCCACCCAGCGAGCCCCAGGCTCCCGGGAGCCACAAACCACCAGCCCAAACATCCCGTATGAAGGATGGAAAAGAAGGGAAGAACTCACATGCAAAAACCCCCATCAAGAACCCACAAGAAAGCTCCCAACCACCCCTGCGTCGTATCTCCCCGAACAGCCTCCCACCCAAACACGAGATCCAGCGTGAACCCCGTACCAGCGACGAGCGCCGAGAAGAGCATCAGCACCAGCGCCCCGGCATAGTACAGTCCTTGTAGCGCCGCGATCTGCGAAGCGATGCGCAGCGGGGGCAGGTCGTTGAGGGCGCCTGGCCGGGGCGGCTTGCGACGGCGGGGCATGGCGGGTTGAGGTCACGGTTGTTTGGGAGGGTTGTTTGCTTCGGATTTCGGGGAACCGTCTAGCAGGTTTCTGGAGCAATGGAGATGGTTGAATGGGTCGTTGTTTTGGTGGTCGTCGTCGGCAGGAAGGGAGAGAGAGGTTTGTCTAGGTGTCGTTGCGAAAGACAGTCGTGCGCTCTGTCTTGTTCTTGTCTTGCGAATCTCGCTACCGGCGGAGCATTATCGAGCTTTCCTTTGCGGTTCGCAATAAGATACTCCCAGACCACCCCGGTCGTAATCCCTTCTTCCTTGGAGCAAATCTCCGCGGCCGCTTATAAGCTCTTGCGTTCCTATTGGCAATCAAAGGCTGGGGAGATTGCGTTAAAAGTTCAAACCTCGGCGTCGATTCGTTCTCCGGAGGGATCGTTTTCGTCTTTTTGTACGTATGTCAAAGTAATTAGTAGTTTGTTTCGTCCAAGCTGTCACGTTTGGAAGGATGTGCCACAAGGGAAGCAGCGGGATGTTGACAGTTTTGGTGGCTGGAGTCCCGTCAGCTGGGCCAGTGTGCGCCACACTTGCCTTGTGTTTTTTGCGGCGCGCCGGTGCGCCTGTGCCTGCCTAGAATCGCAACGGCAGAGCTTCCAATCGGCACCCGCCGCGCTAAGGATGAATGAGGCAAGGCTCACATTGGAGTTGAGCCGTGACGGAGCCACCCCGGTAGAGTGGATTATTCCACTTTAGGCCACCGCTCGGTATTCTGCCGGCCCTCCAATTCGAACTTCGCGCCGCGTTGCTCAAGATCTACAGAAGTCGTCATCCAAGAATTCGAGACTTCATCTGAACCGCCACTCACCGAGCATACACGCCAGATCAACCCACTTGACGCCAACAGTCTGCTTCTTCAACCAAGCCATCCTCGAGCACCCACCACCGACAGAACAATTCCATCAACCCCCTCCCGATCCTCCCGACACCGACGCCCACGCCACAGCTCCTGAACTTCCCTCTCTCGTCGACACAATGGGCCTCTTCTCCTCCTTCCAATCCGAAGAAGCCAAGCGCGCCGAAGAAGTCCGCACAGGCGCAGTCGCCCCGGACCGCAGCGAACGCCGCAAGTGCTGGGAGGCCCGCGACGCATACTTTGGCTGCCTCGACCGCAACGTCATCGTCGACGCCCTCAAGGACGACGCCAAAGCCCGCAAGGCGTGTCCCGCCGAGAACCAGGTCTTTGAGCGGGATTGCGCTGCTGCTTGGGTATGTGCCGTATCCCCCCTATTCGGATTCCATTCCTCCTTGCGCAGTCGTCTTTGGGCCCTTCAGCGATCACGGGTGTAGCTTCTTGCTACCCCAGCGGCAGGACCTTTGACCAGAGCTGTCACCTGTTCACGCAACAAAGACGCACAAGAAAACGCCAAACCCCGAGACCTTGAACGAAGACCCTCACTCTGAACAATATCCAAACTAACACCTCCCCCCACCTTCTAGGTAAAATACTTCAAGCAATGGCGCGTAGCAGACCTCCAAAAGAAGCAGCGCATAGCCCAGCTCGAAGCCGAAAACGCAATCAAGATGGACGTCACCACCACCTTTGCCGACCAGCCCTCAGCCTCCTCCTCCTCCTCTAAGGGACCGACGCCAACAAAGGTTGATCTGCAGGATATGCTCGCCTCGAGGAGACAGTAAGGGGGCGCGCGCAATGAGCAGAAAACAAAAGAAACAAGTTCAATATGAACGAACCAACCACCACCCCCACGACTTGTCAGATTGGGGGGTGAAATGGGAGGATTCCCCCTCCTCAGCCTCCTTCTCTCTGGCCAATCTGTCTGACGACGCCGAGTTGTCAGCATTTGTACATGGCCCCTTTGATACCAGAAAACCTCTCTTTCCTCCAGCCACCATTCGCTGGTGTACAACACTGTGTTTCTAGATACTCCTCTCCTCAGGGGTCCGGCGGGATTCAGAATAACGTCTGTTGAATAATGTAAACCACAATGACAAAAAAAGAAAAGAACCCTTGGCCATCAATGAGCTTTACGCCCCAGCTAGCTTCCAACGCGTAGGAATATACGTTACCCAGAAACACATCACAACGCAGACTTGACTTCAACACAGTTGAGAACCGACTCTTCTATTTGTGCTACCTAGACGCACCCAACCCCATCCATATTATGGGAAGGGAATAAAGCGCCCTCTTGAATATCGCTATAAAGTTTTCCACCAATTCCATCCCGACTCCTAATTCTTTTTTTCTCCCTTTTGCCTTTGGTTCCTAGCAGAGTTTGGTCATCACCGGGGGCGGAAAACAATGATTTTTTACGTGATGACCTTTATGTATGAGAGACATTCTGTATGGGCGAAAAACAACAAAAAAAACCAAAAAGAGGTTTAATAAGAAAACCCAAGGAAAAAGGTGGGAGGAGAGAGAAAAGAAAGTTTGAAAAAAAAAGAAGCATGCTCAATGCAATGGTGGTATCATCCATGAGAGAAAACACTAGTAAAAAGCTCTGTGACTCGTCTCGGCTCTCTGTTGCCTCGGTCGCTGTGAGACCTCGTTGAACGAGCTTGCAGAATTTGTCATTGACCCCGTTGATGCAATTGTTGATTTGTCGACCCGTCTCTCTCTCCCTCTCTGCTGCTGATGCTTCATCCACCCTTCTCTTCCCGTCGCGTGCCGTTCCCTGTATCGTCACTGCCCCCACTCGTACTCCTAACGACGCGGATCCGTCTGCTGTTGTTCCGCAAGAGGCGACTTGCGCCCTAAGCAAGGCCCATGCGGAAGCTGCTCTGTCCGCCAGCCTCCTTGGGGAGCGGCGGCAAGGCTTTATCCAGCGAGTCCTTGCTAAGGCGAGGCTTGATGTTAAGCGAGTCCTCTCTGCTCATTGTGGAACCGTTTCCGTTTGGCAGCGCCCCGTAGCCGCTGTCTTGACTTTCGGGCTTGAGGTGATGTCCTTTTGGCGGCGTCGGTGGCGCATAGTCCCTCAGTCCAGCGAATCTGCCCTCCATACTAGGCTTCGCTGGTGTAGCCGGTCGGTGGTCATCCCCATCACGACTCGCTGCCCCGTCTCTGCTTCTGCCACCAAGCGACGAAGCCTCTCCTGCCTCTTCAACTACAGGCAGGATAGGAGCCCCTTGGCCACCAGATTCTCGCCGTTCGTTCATCTTGGTTGTCGATAGGACGACATCTGGAACGTTGAGCTCGGAAGCCCCGTGTCTCTCGGATCTTCGGGCATCTTGCTGGGCTCGCTCGACGGTTTCGCGTGCTTCGGGGGATATTGGAGCGCTAGGCGGAGTTGGCGGAGGCCGGTAGTCGGGCATTGGGGGAATGTTGTTTGTCCCCGACCTCCGGCGCATACTCGAGCTCCAGCTGGCAACACGCTGCCTCTCCGCAGCCGCAGCCGCCTCGATCTGCTCCTGGTCCTTCCGCTGCTTCTCCCTAATCGCCTCTTCGGGGGACATCGTGATACCCTCGACGAAGTTGTAGAATCGGTCGCCGTACTGTTCAGGGGGAAGAGCGGAGATCTTGGTCTTGTCGCTTGTCAGTCCCTTCCAGAAGTGCTCAATCTTTTTGATCATTCCGTACTATACAGAAAGTTAGTAATGAAACGGCAAGCGTGGGAAGAAGTCTTACGTGAGTCAGGCAGTCGATGACACCCAGGTAGTAGATCTCGTCGGCTGGAGAGTTGTCCTCGTGGGTCGCCTGGAATCCACCATCGTCCTGGTTGAAGATGTATCCCGACCTGCTATGCCCCTCATCGAGCTCGTCTGGCATTTGAGCTGCAGTCTGTCCCATGGGCACTGGCCGTTCGTGCCTGATCATGTTGCGCAGCTCCCGTGCCTTGCGAGCATTCTCCAGTTTGGATGGTGTTCGCAAGAGAACCGATGGCGGCTCGCCATCTTCTTGCTCGCCGCCGGGGTTGAAGACCTGAAGGGTCTTTCCTCGAAGATTCTCCTCGTTTCCTCGCTGTAAATCGTGGATACCGATCAACAGAGAGTAGTCCATGATCTTGAGCTTCTTCATCAAGACCACATCCTTTTGCAGCTGCTCCAAGAAAAGCTTCTTCTTCTGGATGCCGAGCTCGAGGTTTCGTTGTCTGCGCATCCAGTTGAGATCCTTCAGCGTCGCTCGAGGGTTCTTGTCCAGGTCCTCTTCCTTATAGTCGCGGCCAATGGTAGATCCCTTCAAGTCGAACGTGGTGTGGATGTCCCGGTGGGGAGGGAAGAGGTTGTTCATTACTACGAAGTGAATCTTCTTCCCGTAGGGCATCTTGACTCGGTGAAGACCGTAGAACTGAGAGAGCAGCGTGTTCGGGTTTTCGGTGACGTGGTGGTAGTAGTCCTTCAGGACCTTGCGGAGGAACTTGTGCTCGGCGTGGTGGATAGTCTTGATTATGTACTTGTAGTCTCTGGAGAAGTAGAAGAAACTACCACTCTTTCCAGGGGAACCCAGTTCAGACAGGATATACTTGCCCGTCAGAGACATGAGGTAGTCTGCGGGATCCAAGCGAAACAGGCCGCGTAGATGTCGGAATACCCAAGGCGCATAATCCTTAAATTTGAAATCGTACTTCGCCGAGGGTACCAACTCGTTTCCGGCACTGAAAAAATTAGTAAACTTGCAAAGCACGTGGGTAACGCGGGATTTGACGTACATGTCAAAAGTCGACTTCTGCTTTGCCTCAAAGTCAGCATCCGTAAGGGGCCGGTCGAGCTTCGCGTTCGTGCGGGACACGGAGACACGGATGCCCGTCAACATGTTATAGGCGGTGACCCAGTTGGTGTGATGTTCGTCGACCTTTGTGCCGACCAGGACTCTATCATCATCCTC
Organism: Colletotrichum acutatum; assembly: GCF_030867785.1. Lineage (NCBI taxonomy): Eukaryota > Fungi > Ascomycota > Sordariomycetes > Glomerellales > Glomerellaceae > Colletotrichum > Colletotrichum acutatum. The sequence continues at coordinate 107,434 of NW_026849116.1, forward strand.
CTCTTCCTTTCTCTTCCTCTTGCTCGCCCGCTTTTGTCGATAATGCTCGGCCCAGCGCAGGGCTTCTTCGTCGGGTACCACCTCGTCACGCGGTACATCGGACTGCATGGAGCGGGTATCTCTCCGCACCAGATTAAGGGACGCCCTACGCACTCTTTGCGTGGTGCTTGTGGGAGAGAAGCGACCGCTAGAGAAGCCCGTGTCGGAGCCGTCCTTGGAAGCGCGATTGGATTGGGTACCGGGGACTTCGAGAGTATGACGATGCTTCAATCCGCCATTTGGCGGTTGCAGACCCGTCGATGTTGATCCGTTGGGGGTAGCACCACCAGATTGATACAGTGGTGGAGAAGAGAAGCGTTGCGGTGATGTCGGCTGGTTATTGGCGGTGGGATCTGGGGACAGTGATGCGTTGCTGGGTGCTGGCGCGGGCGTTGTGTGGCCGTTGGCAAGTTTACCTTGTGATGGTATTGCAGGAGGTGCGTAATTGGGACTGCTGGTACCGTTTGTTTTTATGGTATGATCGATGGATCCGGCCGCGGGCGATGCAATTGATGGCGGCGTGAGGTAGTTATCGGTCGGGCTCGATTGCTCGGTATCGGAAGATGGCTTCTTGATGATAGTGATGGGCGGCGGCGGAGCTGTCCGGTCGGGCATGGTAACGGTGTGTCCATTTTGTAGCGGATGCTTCTGATTCTTGTAATCGTTGTACTGGTCGTGGTGATGAGAGTCATGGTCGTGATAATCAAAGTCTGCGCCTCCTCCGGCCCCTGCCGAGCCGTTGGGCAACGAGCTCATGCTAGTCGGCCTCGTCCCATTCATCTGATTAGGGATGGAATCAGAGGCGTCTGAGGCGTGGGTTGATGAGGTTGAGCTTTCGTCGAAGCTATCATGGAGGTTGTTTGAGCGCGATGGGCGAAGTGGTAGGGTATGGGAGAGCCCATCAATTGGGTGCTTGCGGTCAGACAGATCAAGCGTGTTGTTTGGGTCGAGGTCCAGAAAGTCGGAATTTGGCGAGTAGACGGGGGCGTTCTCGCGGGTGAGGTAGGTGGGCATGGTCGGTCGGCCAGGGTTCGAGACGTCGGGAGGCTGGACGTAGCTGAATGTAGGAGTGGATGTGACGGGGGGTGTAAACGGCTACTGCTACTATTCTGAGCGATGTCGTTATTTTGTCTCTAGTTTCTCCTGGTTGTTCGTGGGGGGTATCAGCGGTAGGATGGCGATATTATCGAGTCCTTGGATCGTTCGTTTGTTGGATTGAAAGAAAGAAAAACAGAACAGGCCGAGCAAAGCCTCAGCACATTGTTTTCCGATGAAAGAAAAAACAACGCAAAAGTCGAATCAATGCGGCCGTTTGTTCGTATGGATCGTCGAGGTTTGGGGGGTATCGTACTTTCGCTAAGTGTGCAATTGACGGGGGGTTGACGTTGTCGCTGTCGATGGCGAAGATCGACGAGTACCAGAAGGAAAGATCGGAAATTAGGGACGATGCGTCGCTCCTGACTATGCGGTCCAAGTCGTCAGGTTCGTCTTTGTCGGGATGGAGGACTAGACGAAGAGAGAGAGGAGGAAGCGTCGGAGAAGATGTGGAGGGTTGCGAGTCGAGACGGAGACAGAGACAGAGACGGGAGAGGATAAATCAATGGCTCGGGCATGTCTCGACGGCGGCGCGGCGCATGATAAGACGAGGTGGGTGGTGGTGGCCGGTTGGTTGAAGAGAGGGAGTAGGAGAGAAAGCCGGGGAAGAGAGGTTTTGACGATGAGAAAGTCTCAGGTCAACGACACGGCGAGAGCGCGCAAGGTTACGGGTCCACGTCGGTGGAAGAGACGACCTGCAGGGCAGTACAGATGGTGTCCAGTAGGTACCTTAAGGTACGAGCCTACGGGTCACAGGTGAGGTGGGCAGGCTTCATCAGTCGCAAGGGAGACGCTGGAGACACATCAGGAACAGCCGAACAGGCGGCCCGGTCCACTGAAAGAAAGCCACCAGGCCCCCGCCGGTACCACTGATCACGACACAGAACCACTGAGAGACGCTGGAAGCCCGACGTGGACAGGACAGTGGAGGTTATCTTCCATTGACAGTCCTTCAAGAGGTGCGTGCTCCACCTCAAGGTTTACCACCTCAAATTCACCTGAAAGCAGGATGTTCAGCAGAGGGGCGGGACTCGGGAGACAGACACTGGTCCTCTGGCAGTTCAGTGGGCGATTTGGCAGAGAACCTAATGAAAGTGGGAGGCGGGTGTACAAGAGGTTCCTACTTCCTAGTACATAGATACGTACTGCGGTATCCACTGTTCGGCTGGATGTTTGCCCAGTCGCACACTTCCTCCCGCGCCTTACCTAAGCTTCCTGGTGGTTTAGTACCTTAGGTTGCCAGGCGCCACGTTCCTGGATGGAGGAAGGAGACGGGCTGGGTGAGTGGGTGGATAAGGTATGTATGTATACCTCCACCATTGATTGCATGCAGAGGTACTTGAAGATCCACCCTCTCCAAATGAGAGAAAAGTCCGCATCTCTGAGTGGCCGACGATGGGGCTCTCGTGCTGGGGTCCCTGGCCCAATCAGGCTTAGCCGCCCACCGGTCTCTGGGTCCTGTTGCCGGGGCTCGAAATGAGCCGGCGACCTCTTCGCTTTTTGTTCACTTGTTCTCTGTGCCTCACTCTCTCTCTCTTTCTGAGCCCTTCAGTCCCTCTCCTCCTCCAGAGTTAGGTACACCAAATATTGAAGCTAGACACACTTAGGTAATCGTCCTCCGCCAATGGCCCCCCGTGCCCCCGTCTCGCTCTCGCCGACATGGTCACTGTTCACTGGTCAAGAACACATGCGGACAGCAGCAAGTCCCGCCGCCCAGCCCAGGCCCAAGACGTGCTTGACGCCGTGTTTCCGGCCAACTGGTTCAGATTCGACCACCAAGCCACGGCATCCAATCTCGGCTTGTCAAGGACCGTAGAAGGCGTCTCGAAGGGGGAGGGGGGGCCTGAAGGAGCCCCAAATGTGCCACCAGTCGCTGATGACCGTCGATACTCCGTACATTTCTTGAAGTTCTTCCGGAGTAACCTCTCTGCCACCATGGCCCTGACTCCATAAGACGTCAAAATCATGGGACGGAAGACCCCGCGGTCCTTGCATACACGTACATAAGCGGTCCCCTTTTCCACTCTCATATCCGTACTATTCATAGCACCTCTGCTCCCCATTCAACGACCTCTTGCGTGGATACGTGGATATGCTCACCAGTAGGTAGCATCGGATCGTCGACTGAGCCTCACTGTGCATGCAGCTCCTTAATCGACCTGCCATCACATCGGCCCTTGGAAGACGGAAGGTGGAAGTTGGAAATCCTGAGTCCTCACCTCCAATATTTCCCTGTCCCATCACTCCATTACCAAGTCTCGTCATTGCCAAAGTTAGGCTTTTGCACTGATCCACCATGTGTGTCTCACAGCCACACTCCTATTGTGTTCCTGCATATCCCTATGCCGCCGCGAAATCAGACATGCATTCGATAGCACTCTGCTAGATATTGATATTGTGCTCAGATGGCGGTATATCGACTTCGCGTCTCATCCCTCTCGCCTCGCCCCTTACACGGTAACGTCCCTCTGCCTTGAGAGGTTCAGGGTACTCTTTTCAACTCGTCCCGAGATCTCAGGAGTCAGGGGCCAATTTTCACCAAAGCAAAGGTCCAACGGGAGCCGCAATGGATCAAATACCCCCGGACAGTTGTACGCGTGACATGTTGCATACAGACACGCTTGTCCAGAACCATCCCATTCCCGCCGTCAACACCTTAATATGAACGACCTGCCGCTCTGCATGCATGGCCGCCCCGTTGAGGGGCCCCCCTTCCCCTCTGCTTCGTATAGGTAGAGGCAACAGATTACAGAAAACTCCCCCTGCGCAGCTGGAAGACCCTCGTTATGCTCCTGCAGAGCGGGGTGCACCACCAAACGTTGGGACATTGCATCCTCTGGTCATCCCCCTTTAATTGTCTCTGTTTGTCGCAAAGCTACGGATCCTCTGGAGTCTCTGTTCCCGAATAGACAGGATGACGAACAAGACGATGGAGATTGTGGAAATGGAGTCGGCATGTCCTCAGCGCTCACGTACGTCTAGCGGAACAGTAGACTTACTCAAGCCTCATAAAGACACTTTTCCCCCCGATAGTAGTGCTTCACAGCAGCGAGAAAGGCTCAAAACACGGAAGATGTGCATTTACAGATGGCGATATTGACTTCCGCCTTGCCTGACCTTCACTCGTCCTCCAGTCCACTGTTCATCTCACCACTAGTGCCGCGGGGCACGGGAACCCAAAGAACCCCGGGCCCGATCGCCGTCAGCAGTTAATCGGGTCTCTCTTCATCTGCCTTCTGGGCTGTCCGCGCCATACCTGCCTTTTCCATTAAGATTCCCACTGTCGCCCTGAACACACATGTTTAGTTGCCCAAGTCTTAGGGCTGACCTAAGCACCCTTCAGGGGCAGCCAAGGATCTTTCGTGAGAGACAAGAACCAACGCGTTGCCCAATCACATATGGATCCGAAGCGTCCAAGTTGGTTTGTTCGAAATCAGTTTTTGGTCATCCGCGATTCCGCGGCAGCTAGCCAGCTACCGCATCCCGAGGGCCGCGCCGGACCATGACTCAACCAGATATTTGTATTCGGACGGATATGGAATCATGGATAGAGCTCATCGTCCCTATCAAAAAGCATATTTCTAATTGTGCCACTCGGACAAGTTCCTCTAAAGTAGAACGATGTTGCCGAAGCCAGAGCCGTAGCCACTGCCATTCTTTTCAGATGTCCAGTCTCAGTCCTCAGTCATCTAAGCCAAGGTCTTACCGCCGCGGATCCCCAAGACGGGTAGAAAGATTGCGTATACGTGCCAAAAAAGGATGCCAACTCATCAGGCGCCCAAGATCGTCCAAGGTCACATCACGCACCACAAATCACACAACACACATCACACTCGCACCACACGCCCCCAAAAACCTGACCGCCAGTCCCCCCAAGGTTGCTGATAGTGAGCCCTTCGGAGAGTCGGGGAAAGATGAAAGGCACACGCTCGCCCGCTGACCCGCTCACTCACTCACACACCGTCTGATGAGAAGCTAGCCAGCGTGCCAGCCCAAACCCCGTCGATCCTCTATACCGACCATCCAACCGACCGTGACGTCGTGCCAGTCCTGGCCGTTACAACTGCACTAAACATGCACAGTCCCTGATTTTCCCTGGATCGCCAGAACGTGGACGATCCCTTGGGACTGCCCAAAAAATGCAATGACCTCATGGTTCACCTGCCCATCGACTCTGTCGTCTACCCAGGCTCTCACTCATAGGGTCGGCACTTGAGCCCAGTCTTGCCGCACGTGGAACATGAGAATGGACTACAGCAAAGACTCTGGGCCCCAAATTCAATCGTCCACTCATTGCCGCAAACTTCCCTAGTAGCACAACCAGGGATGCCCTCTCACCGACCGGACACCCACCGCCCAATTCTTCCACCAGGAAAACCAAGAAGGCTGTTCACACAACAAGTCCCTTCCCTGACATTTTCACTTCATGATACTCCGTACCCGCTCCGCGTTCCCGCGCCTGGGATGAACCTCCTTGGTTTACGCGCGTATGCCTGGCCTTCACTCCCGCTCGCACCCTTTCCTGCCCGGCGCCCCCTTTCAGCCGCCAAAACAGGAACGTTGTTCTACAGTGTTGAATGAAAGAAATAATGTAAAAAGATTTCTTTATGGTTGCATCGAGAGCTTTGGCCACCCATCGCGGCACGGCACGGAAAGGGGCGCTTGCAATAAGGTCGTTCATGCTAGGTATGCAGTGCAAGCTGGTCATGGGCACGAACATGTTTGATGCCTTGAGTTCCAATACTCGTATGAGAGTGTTTATCGATTGGTCAGCGACTTGTCACTCTGAGCTTCACTGAGTTGAAACTTTGAGGCATCTTGCCCGATTCTCACTCTTCCACTCTGTTCTTCAATATCTCCCGTCATTCATCTTCTCATCTCGCCAATATGAGGCCTCCCAATACAGTTCGTAACGACGGCCTCCTCGGGATTACGATAATCTGAACTCATCATTCCCCCTGAACCTAATTAACTCCCGTCCTTTTGCCCCCAGACATGTTCATGCCCTTATCATCAGAGCCCCAACGGAATCGTCCGTGACAGATCGCGAATGAACAATGCAAATGAATGTTTCCGAGCACGTTCATCTGCCCCTAGCTGCAATTTACAAACAACGGACCGACAAAGCTTTCTCGTTCCCTCAATTGCTTGGAACCCCCCAGGATCAACATATTGATGCTGGCAATGGGATGTAAAACAACAGATGATTGGCTTGTCACTCCAGCCAACAAAGTCGCCGCCCTCCCCTTCATGCGCTGAACAGCCTCTCTTTCACATGTTTGTTTTAGATCAGAAAAAAAAAAGCTATTCGAAACATTCCACAGGTAGCACAAAGGTTCTCATGCGCAGCATCTGATGTGGCGCACCTGTCACCAGATGGCATTCCCGCCGTCCTAGAGCTTATGCGGCCCTCAACTTGAGACTTGAGTTCATCCCATATCCTCGCCATGAGCCCTGCCTTCTGTTGAGCATGTAAAATGGTTAGTGGTCCTTCCAAGCTCAAATTCAAGTCCTCTTGCTGTGAATGTAGGATTGCTTGCGGTCCTAGATAATGCATAACCAATGTACTGTATTATTATGGTATCATATTATCCAGCCTCTGCTCAGCTACCTGCCTGGAGCAGCATGTCCATCGGGTCCATGTCGCCGAAAATTCTCTCCAGACTCGTGAAATCAATACCGTCGAGGTCATAGTAATGACCATATCCTTCCTCATATGTATTTGCCGGGTAGCCTCCGTTGCCTGTTTCCCTAGCCTCCGTAGATCCCGATGTGCTAGCTCCTGAGACATCACCTTTCAGGACAGGGTGGATAGGTTGGCCATCGAAAGGGTGAGTCAACTGGCGGACATAGGTGAGCGCCGTCTCAAGGGTACAAGTAGACTTTCCTGAAGATAGGTTTCTCTGTATGGATTGAAGTGATTCTTTTCCGTCCTTTGGGTCAGCTTGTTCATCTTCGGAAGCCATGAAGGAAAGGTACTTACTGCCGAGGCGGTTTGCTATCCCAAATATGTTAGAAAGAAGGGGCTGTGAAAGAGATTGATAGGAGCGATACTCACCAATAGGCCAACGAGTCCCTATCTGCTCCAGGAACAACTCCAGCAGATCAAGCTGGGAGGAGTAAAGGGATATCTCAGACGAGAGCGCCCTTTGCAAAGAGAAGATTGCGCCAACCAAAAGAACAATATAGGAGCACAGCGGGTCGACGACGTCAAGGTAGGCAGGCTTCCATTTCCCAACGACTTCGGCGGCATCGTTTGCCTTGGCCAAGATCGAGTGCCAGTGTGCTGTGAGATCGAGAGCAGCTGTGGTCGACGAGCTGCTCATCTCCACGGCACAGATTGCGAGTAGCAAGTCGGAGCTGAAATCATTAGCTTCACTGGTCCGATGTCATGTGGGCACGGTATCGAGTGAGGATCACAGTGCTTACCACGACCAGACTAGCAGATTCTTCAGCCGAGACGCGTGGTCTTCTCCAGTCTCGCCAACGCTCAGGTTCCTAACAGGCTGAAAGTACCATGAAGGCAAGGCAAAGGCCGTGGCTGCGCTATCGCTCTCGAGCTCTCGCAGGCGGTTTTCGAGGCCTCGGGTGCCGCTGCATTTCACTAAGGACCTGAGTTCTGTGACGAATCTCACGAAGGTGCATACGCCGAGATAGAGTGCCTGGTTCGTGCATGCTGGTTGAGAGAAGATGGTTTTCATCGTCCGCCAGGCCTTCGTATGCGTTGACCGGTTCCGAGATTCGTGCTGTGACAGGTCTTGATTCTGTTCTGAGTCAAAGAATGGTTGTGTGATGGACTCGGTGGGTGGTTCAGAAGCGAGCTTGATCTTCTCTTCGAGGCGATTTGAGATGGCGTTTGGTGATGCACTTTAAAAGCCTCCGCGTCAGCACAGTAGAGCTGATCTCCCAGGCTTGTCAAAGCGTGACTTACGTGATAGCACAACAGCAGGAATCAAGGCGATAGATGCACCACCATACCCTATTCCACTCCTCCATCTCAGCATCCAAGTCGTCAGCCCCGTCCCGTCGTCTCGCTGCTAGTCCATCCCCACCGCCAGCGTCCTCTTCGTCGTTGCGATGAAAGTTCCTGCCAGACTCTTTGCGCTGTCCTCCAAGACGCATCGTGTAGTACAGATCAGCCATCCTGGTGATCTTGGTGGTCTCGGTGACAGTCGCCCACGTCAAGGAGTCGGACATGGCGTGGAGGCAGAGAAGGAAAGATGCTTTCAGTTCGTCCACGCTCAGCTCCGAGTCGTTTGAGAGGCATTTTGCTCGTTGAGCAAAATCTTCTGGTGACCATGGCATGACGCCTGGGGTAGCGAATCGTGATGACACGGTGAATAGGGCCATTTTTAGGCGCGACGACATGTGCAGCGCGCTTCTGAGTCGTCTGTCTGGACAAGTATCGAGTAGAGGATAGTTTGGTTGGATGTGTTTGAAGTATAGATCCAAGCTTGAGTGCTCTATTAGTCCCTCGTCTCTCGCTTGATGTTTCCTCAGGGATGAGTGCTGTCGCTCACAGGTAAGTTTCTATCTCGAGGCTGACGTTTGGGCCGTATGATAGCGGTCTTCCCAAGACATTTTCAGGCCAAGACACCAGGGAAACATCACCATTAGTTCGTATTCGATTCGAAGCTCTAGATGTTATATAATCTGAGCCGTCGGTGCAGATGGTGGTGTCCGGGACTCGACCACTTGAGCTGCGCTCAGAAGAGGCGGTCGACCCAGTAAACGTCGAGCGTTTGAGTCTTTTTGTACATCCCTTTGGAGGCCCTATAACACGTACGTATTAGAAAATCAAGTCGAAGTAAACCTTTGGGTTACACGCTTACCTGGTTTTCTTCTTCGTTTGGTATACGAACAGCTTACGAGACGCGTCTGGCAGTTGCCACAAGCAGGACGGACTTGATCACCTGTTCCGCGTTCACGCTGTTAATCAAGGCTATATGGCTAGATGAGTACCACAGTCTAGGAGCGGCTCGATCTCCTACATTTGATTTTCTTTCTACGCAGATGGTGTCAATTCAGAAGCGTCCTTTTCGGCGGGGGCAGCCGGGAGTTGGAGGATGACAACGAACATTCTACAGTGGTCACAGACTCGCAGCTTTCCCGCATCTGACTCCGGATGACTCGAGGCATTTCCTGAGGTAAGGTGATCGGCTCCAGGAATCTGAAGCGATTCGGAAGACATGACGATACGGGAACTCGGTAGCCGTTGGCCTCCAGTGTATCAAGATCCTAGATAGCTCAATGACACCCCAAATCATGACCTCACGTCCTCAAAACAGATAAAGAATAAGGCCAGAAGTTTCCAGAGTCGAATTTGGAACAAATTGTTCGGCAAAAGACCAAAGAAGTCCCAGAAGTCGAAGCTACTTGCTACGAAGTATTTAGACGGACACGGCGTTTCGTGCTGTAGGTCGCGGGACATATGCAGAGGGCCCGAAGAGGCTTAGGGATCCCGTTTTTGCGGGGTAGCCTGTGGAGGTGCCGGGAGATCTCCATGGGGCTCTCGTACTTCCTCGCTTTCTGACGTCTTTGTTTCGGCCTCGGCAATTAGGAGCGGCCCGGGACTTTATCCACTGAATTCATTTTTGATGATCAAACAATCGCATTACATTTGTAACAGTTCTGAGCCTAGTTGAACAACCCATTTGCATAACGAAGGTTACGATCGAGCTACGTCGTATGAGCCAAACTTACACTAAGGTCTCCTTTTACAGTAATGCCGAGCTTCGTCACAGACTCACAGCTTATTTAAGTACTAGGCATTACATCGCACACTAATATTCCAAAGAACTGCAAATGTATATCCGCACATAATATTGCCACATCTTGACTAGCCAGTGCCTCATTCCTTGCTAGCTATGATCTCCGACGTCCGTGGGCTGAACCGAACCAGCAAGCCCGACTGCTTCGCAAACCAATACGTCGTCACCTGCCACTCCGTCTCGCTCGACGCCCATTCGAGGCTGAACTGCCTCAATATTTGAGGCACTACCTTTCCAACTTCCATGATTGAAATATTCTTGCCAATACAAGTACGTACACCAGCACCGAACTATAAATACCGTTGAAAATGGTCAGCGTATTCCTTCGAGATAGCTTTAGCTTTATCAAAAGCTTCATACGTACACTCATGTTATGCCGGTCCATTATCTTGACAGCGTCAATGTCGTCGCTGAGCCAGCGCTCGGGCCTAAAGGTATCGGCATCGTCGCCAAAGATGCTGCGGTCGCGGTGGATCACGGCGGCGTTCATGCCTACGATGGTGCCGGCCGGTAGGTGGAACCCAGAGATTTCGGCGCCCGTCTTGGGGACGATGCGCTCGAGGGGGTAGGATACGCCCGGGTGCATCCGCATAGATTCTTTGATGCATGCTTGGCTGTGTGTTGTCTCAACATTAGGAGAGTGGATCATAAAGGCCCAGGTTGATGAATGGACTTACAGGTATTCGAGCTTTTGGCTCTCGCCGAACGTGACCACGGGCGATAGTTCTCCTTTTGCTTGTGCTTCGTCGATCTCCTTTTGTAGGATATCATACACGCGCTTGTCACGCAAAACATAGTAGAAAAGAGCTCGGAGGGCGATGCCAGTCGTATCGCTGCCAGCCAGCCTTGTTTGGTCTTAGAGTCAGTGCAGGCCACTTTGCAGAGCATTCTTTCTCTCTTACAGGTTTCCCATCAAGTGGTTCATCATATCTCGAGTGCTAATGTGTTCGCCAGTAGACGCCTGCTCTCGTCGCAAATACGCCAGGAAATCTCCTCGTTCAGACGAGTCTTGTTTGGCATCGTAATCTTCGAGGCCCTCCATCACCATCTTTGTAGCTTGAGGTTAGCTAGACACGCTCAGAAGAAAGATTTCAAGGATACACGGCACTCATGCTCGTAACTCACATTCATAACTATTGGCAACGGATCTGGAACTCCGAGCTTTTCCATCACCTTCCTCAACGTGACGTTACCCAGGAGAAACTTATGCAAATAAGGCACCTCCCCAATGATACCGCCGTACATGAGCCCGGTCTCGATGCCAGAAATAACATCATTGACATCGGACCGGGTCTCCATGAACCCGAAGCGGCGGGAGAACGTGATGGCACCAATGACGTCGAATGCGTACCACTGAACCCATGCGCCCAAGTCGACCACTTGCCCCTGCATATCGGTCATGGCATCCGTGAACATCTTTGTACAGGGATCCACCAGATACTCGAGGGTTCGAATAGATGTCATGGAGTATTTCTGTGCCACTGGTCGCTTGAGAGCCTTGTGTATCTCTGGGTCGGTCGCCGTGAACAAGCTCTGCATCGTTTTGTCTTCGTAAATAGCGTCCAGCGTGTTGTTGTTGTTGTTGTTGTTGTATTTAACGCCGTGGCGGCCGGGCTAGAGCCCTTACCGCAGACCTCCCGAAGGGTATATGGCGTGGAGGGCCGTGAGCCAAGGCTACCTACTCTACAGTACGTCGTCTCTTTACATCGTCCTCCAAATCATGCCTTGTGGCCACTACGCGTTCTGTCTGTCCCCGGTTCCCGCTGGTGCCCCAGTTTCATTCTTTCCCAAATCGTCCCTTGGAATCGGGAGGTTCTTTGTAGTCCGCACTCACATCTACCTAGGTGTGGATGCTGCTACCGCAGACAGATCTTCTGGAAGAAGTCCGTCACGCGGAGAAAGGCCTCGAAGCCTCGTGGGTCGGTGATTAATCTCTTGAAGTAGGCCTCGAGAGATCCCATAGGACCTATGGGCTCGGGCATACTGCGAGAGTGGAGGGTCGGCCACCGTTGCCTCCTCGCCAGCGTTAGTCGACAGTAGACCAGGTGGTCCACGTCTTTCGCCTCTCCACAAGAGCACATCATTAGAGCGTCGTCGTGGTTGAAACGTCGGTGATATTGCTCGAAGTCCCCGTGACCCGATCGTGCCGCCAGCAGGTGATGTAACGTAGCCCGCGGCAAGGCCAGTTCAGGAGGGCTGGACAGAGCTGCCTCAAGCCCCAAGTCCGCGTACCGCGGCCTTCGCTCTTTATACCACCATCTCCTGTGCTGGCTTTGTAATTTTTCCCTTGCAAGCCGCTTGATGCCCGCTAGTGTTGCCATTTGACCCATCCGCGCCGGCAGTGTCGTTCCTTCTTTGGCCAGCCGGTCCGCGGCCTCGTTTCCTTCGATGCCCTGGTGTCCCGGGGACCAGTGCGTCCGTATATCAAATATCCTGGCCGCTTCTTGGATTTCGAGGAACGCGTCTTGTGACGAGTCCGGCGCCTTGCCGCGGATGCCTTGTATAACGCTGGTGTTGTCGATACATATGTGGATTGGATGACCGCGATTGGTGAGCAGAGCCCTTCTGAGGCCGGTTCGCGCCCCTTCGACCTCGGCGTCGAACACTTCTGCTAGTCCGAGTCGGCCGCACCCTTGCGCTATGCGTTTGGAGTCTCGGTAGATGACGAAGCCGTACCCCACGGCTCCGTTCGTCGCCCTGGAGCCGTCCGAGAAGACGATCATATGGCTTTCCGGTACTGTCTTTAGCCAGCGCTCGAAAGCTTTCGCAGCCTCTTCTTTGCATTGAACTACTATCTGATCCTGTGAGCTTGGCAGGTACTGTGATTGGAGGAACGTTGGTCTTCCGCATCTTGGCAGAAGTTCAGCCGTCCGTTGTAGTCTCGTCTGTTGCTGTCCCTGCTGGGAGAGCCGCGCGACTAGCGGGTGTCGGCGATCAATCCTCTGTAGTCGGACTGCGGCCCGTAAACGGACGCCTTCTAAGGCGACTTTGGCTGACGGTAAGCCGGCGTCTCGGAGGAGGCTACTGGTTGGCGTTGTCCTCCAGACAGGTAGAACGATCCTTGCTGCCGCTGTAATGACGCTGTCGATCTTCTGCACGAGCCCCTTCTGGCCTGTGTTGACGGGTCTTCCTTGGAAAGGCGGACTCGTGTCTGTCTCCGCTTGGCGTCTCGAAGCCGGCTTCGTG
>NW_026849117.1:0-120486 GCF_030867785.1 Colletotrichum acutatum
GCCCGCTCATGGTATTGTCTTGAACTGCTCTTATCATCGTATGACAACCACCAACCTAACGACTCTGAACGTGGAACAACTCGTCTGGGAACCGATGGCACAGTCTGAGCATCTATAGCATCTAATGTATAGCATATGGGTTGGATGAAGAGATTCACCCGGCTTGGCAGTCAGGGCGTTTACAGGATCTAAGACGAATGAACTCTGGACTCGGTTTAGGCTGAGGAGTTCGGAAGGACGGAGTGAGCTCAAGAGCAGATCAGCATAACTCAGCTGTTACAGGTCCATCAAGGCGCAGACTCGTTGCATACGAAGAAACATGCACCATAGCTGACCCAACTCCTAGAAAGAGACAGGATGACTTCGACCCATTCCGAAGTCCGTTAACCACACAGACTGCGCACGCCATTTGATTAGGACCTTGACGGAATCGGACTCTGTGCTGAGGAAGATCACTCTTGTCGAAGAGCTCGCCATGTCTTCAAATGCTTTGATCAGCATAGAGCGATCGTCTCTCCATTAGATTCGGGTAAGTCTGAAAGGTTTCGTCGATCCCCAAGCCTGAGTTGGTGGTCTTGGCGAGCACCTCGTTGTGGGTTTTGGGTGAGCTCGTGAAGAACGTAATGTGTACGGGAGTTTGGTATACCAGATGAACGATAGATTGATTCGGGGGCATGAGTTAGGCAACAAGTTGTGTAAAGGCGGACGCGAAAGACGAATACTTTTATTGATTTAAGGTTATCGGTGTTGATGACACAGGTAAACATGCAAGGGTAGACATACAGCTTGCGTCGGGGACTATTGATCGACAGGAGCTGCAGTATCGACCGCATTCGCATTCCCTTGGCGTCGATCCAAGTACGCTACGTGCTGTTTGAGAAACCTGCAGTGCTGCACGGCACTTGCGAGTCGGTGATCAGACGACGTTGGTTGTGAACGGCTGAGAGCGTCATGAACCTAATGCATACAGAGGCTATGCCATCTGCCAGCCATGAAGTCATCGTCACTCCTCAAACGTCTCCAACAAGCTTGCAGATGCCACGGCCTTGCAAGACCCGCACCTAACGGGGCTCCCGTCGGGCTGGGCTGCGTCTTCTCAAACTGACTGTAAACATATCAGCCTCCGGAAGCTCGCCGGCGCACGTGCGCTTTCGGCCGTGCCGTAGCCGCAGTCAAGCAAGTCGATCGGTGAAGTCCCAGGGGCTCGGACTGGCACGTTCCTCTCGACTAGCTGCCAAGCTGCAGAAACAGAGCCCACATGTTGCGTGAAGTTTTCAAAAGTTCATGTACGCCTCACGGGTAGGCATCTCGTGACGGTGGCTGCGGGCAGTCGGTCCCGAGGTGTGGGAGATCTTGGTGGCATTCAATAGACAGCGACGCGCCTCGTTTATGCCTAGTTTAAGAATGGAGTTGATTCAAGCTTCTCGAATCTTTCAAAGACCCAGAGTTCTCTGGGATCAACGCAACAATGAACGAACCAACCGAGACCAAGGACGAGGTGAAGGATATCGTCGAGGGCGGACCGTCGAGAGCCAATTCGGGTGAGGGCCGCCGAGAAGTACTTCAACAGTCGCGCGCCGAGTCGGAGAAGAGCAAATCGACTCCATCGACAGACCAAGGAAGACGAAGCGAGCAGGAGAAGCAAGAAAAGGTCACTCAGTCGACTGAAGATGACTTCCCCGAGGGCGGCACGCGAGCATGGTCCGTGGCGGCCGGCACAGCAGCCATCTTGTTCTGCTCGCTGGGGTACACCAACTCGTTCGGCGTCTTCCAAGCGTACTACACGCGCCATCAGCTTTCGGATCATACACCCGACGACATATCATGGATCGGGTCAATACAGGCATTCTTGGTGTTTGCTTCTGGTGCTGTGGGAGGGCCAATCTTCGACCGCTATGGCGCATGGGTGAGTGAAGCTCAAGGCATAGGCGTATTGGAATCGTAATTGAGAGGATCCTAACCTTGACTAGGTCATTCGTCCCGCCGCGATTGTATACATATTCTCAGTCATGATGACGAGCTTATGCAACGAGTATTGGCAATTCATGCTCGCTCAAGGTGTGCTCAGCGGCATATCAAACGGGTTGATCATGTTTCCAGCAATGGCGGCCACGCCTCAATATTTCAAGAGGAGAAGAGGAGCAGCCATGGGTCTCGCCATCGCCGGCTCCTCGCTGGGTGCAGTCGTGTTTCCCATCGTTCTCTCAGAGCTGCTGGACACGCTGGGATTCGGATGGGCCGTTCGCATATGCGGCTTCATCATGATGCCGTTTCTCTTGTACTCGTCCGTCGCCGTCAGGGCTCGTCTTCCCCCGCGACGGAGCCAATTTTTCATCTGGAAAGCTTTCCAACAGCCACTGTTTCTGTGTCTCACTGGTGGTGTGTGCCTCATGTTTGTGGGCATGTTCATCCCCTTCTTTTACTTGCCGACGTTTGGTATTGATCACGGCTTGACCCCGTCGCTAGCGTCCTATTTGGTGGCCGTCATTAACGGTGCCTCGATCCCTGGCCGCATCATACCCGGCGTCTTGGGCGACAAATTCGGTCGCATTAACATCTTATTCACTGCGGGATTATTGACCGCCATCTCGATTCTCTGCTGGCCCAAGGCAGTGACTGAAGCTGGAATCATTGGCTTTGCCGCAGCGTATGGTCTCACTTCTGGCGCCATCATCTCAGGAGGGTCCGTGGTCTTCACCCTCTGCCCAAAGACGCCGAAGGATATCGGTACCTACATGGGAATGGGCATCGCATTCGCATCAATTGCTGTATTGATTGGGCCGCCTGTCAGCGGTGCGTTGCTCAATCGGTACCACGGTTATGACCAGATTTCCATTTTTGGCGGCGTCGTTTGCATGTTCGGGGCGGTTCTGACGCTTTGCGCAAAGCTGTTTACGACTGAGGGTCTTTTAGGATTTGTCTGAGAAGAAGCTTGAATGACGGCTAGTCAGCCTTAGTATTCAGAAAGCTGAGAGGCGGCATAACGGTTATTGAGAGAGGGAATTACTGCTATCGTGGCCTACCTACGTCATGAAGAGGTGGACGGGGCTGGATTAGTTTGACCGAGTCTGATGAATGAATACCCTCACCGAAACCTTACTAAGAACTAGTAATAAACACTCAGCATTCAACGCTTTTGCCGATTCGGCAGCGAGCCGGCCATTGATAAGTCGCAATTGCCCCACGCGGACCCCTCATCTAAACAACGGCAGTCCGTCCTAAACGATGCTCATTTCCCGTTGCCGCACCGCTTGGCCCTGGGAGAATCCAAGGATCATCACGTCCATCAGTGTTGCATTTAAACATTAAACAAGCAAACAAAGCCACCACCGAAACAGGGGCACCGAGCACAACGATTGGCGCACTTTTCTGAAGCGGAGAAGAAAGAACTCGGCTTCCTCCTTGGGCCCTGACTGGAACCCTCTCCCCGCCCCGGCAACTCTCGATCCTTCACCGTTCACGGTGTGTTTGCGGAGACGCGGAGCACACGGCTAGAGGATTGGATGACGTCTTCAAGGGTCTTGCGCCATGCCTACCGTCTTGGCAAAGGATATCTCCAAGATACCACCCGTATCTCCGTCCGGATGACCATCCAAGAAAATAGGTTCCGACCTGGCTTATTTGTAATCATTAGACGCGTGGAACGGGGAGAAGCTTAAATCTTAAAAAGATGTTGGGCAATCCCGTCCCGTCCCATAGTTTGGTCCATCCGGTCTCCGTCCGCCGTGTTTTGTGATCGACTTACCTCCAGCCCAAAACCTTCAAGATGCTCAGCAAAACTATTGTCGCCGCCCTTCTGGGCTTCGTATCTCTAACCAATGCTGCTAAGAAGTGCCCCGTTGCCGATGTTTCCGCCATTGCCCACACTGGCACCCCAATTGGCGAGGAGGTCAAGTACAATGGGCGTGAGTCTTGTCAATCTCATCGCGACGTCTATCTGGCGCACAAGCTGACGCGATTCGTATGCAGTGACCCAATATGTCACCAAGCCAAGCACCCGTGGTAACAGGACTGTTGGAGTCCTCTATCTGACCGACGTTTTCGGGATTCAGCTCGCGCAAAACAAGCTGTGAGTATCTTATACCAGCCATCGACCATGGGCCGCTATATGGCACTACCGTGCCAATCCCGGTGCTAACGCAAACGGCCAGCCTGTCCGACAGCTTTGCCCGCGCCGGTTACATCTCCGTCGCGCCGGACCTGTTCAACGGCAGCCCGGCTCCGAACGACATCAACATCCCCGGCTTCAACACGACGGCATTCCTTGCGCAGCACGGGCCCAACGTCACTGACCCGATCATCGCCAACTCCATCAAGTACCTGCGCGAGGAACTTGGCGTGAGCAAGGTCGCCGTCACGGGATACTGCTTCGGAGGCCGCTACTCTTTCCGCGTCCTCGCCGAGGGCAAGGGCGCCGATGTCGGCTTCGCCGCGCACCCGAGTCTTCTTACCGATGAGGAGATTACGGCCATCACTGGCCCCGCGAGTGTTGCTGCCGCCGGTACGTTATAATCCCGCTCCCTCTCTTCCCAGGAGGGGGTACCTGCAGAAGGGTACCTGAACTGTTCCTTGGTATTGACAATGTCGCTGTAGAAACTGATAACCTCATGTCACCCGCTCGTCGTGCCGAGGTCGAGGCCCTCCTCAGCGAGACTGGCCAGCCCTTCTCCCTCGCTGTGTATGGTGGTACCTCGCATGGATTCGGCGTTCGCGCCAATATTTCGGACCCTAGACAGAAGTTCGGCAAGGAGGAGGCTTTCTTCCAGGCTGTTCGCTTCTTTGACACCTGGGCTTGATCGAGCCTACAATTCTTGTACATATTTGAAAAATTTGCTCTCCAAACGCGATATCGACTGTACTGATTGCTTTCAACGATTGAATTCCAACAGTCACCCGCGTTTCAAAGGCTTTGTCAATGTTGTCTGTACGGTGAGGTGTGAATTCGTTTTCGTCTATTCGTCTGGAAATTTCGCGAATCGTAATATGAAGTCCAATCGTTCGTCTCATCGTCTGTATCTGCGCAGGGAGGTAAAATCGACATGTTAGCGGTGATCATGAGGTTACTTGAGAGAGAGCTGATTCGGATCCGCTCCAAGGAGATGTTTCGAGAGCCTCGCCAGGAAACGTCGTTGAATGTGAGAACAAACAGCTCATCGGCACCATGGCCACGCTCGCTGTAAGCAGCAGGCGTTGTAAATATTCTCTGCCCAAGGAGATGTATAGATGGGCACGGAACTTCCGAGAACAACTTGGTAAGTTTACCATCGTGAAGATTCATCGGCGTGACTGCAGAATCGGAGAAGCTAAGAATGGTTAATTTGACCCGCCAGGGAACATACACCTCGCTTTCCATAGTCGTAGTTCCACGCGTCGGACGCGTCTAGACCTCTTCCTCATCCGACAATTGCCGCCCGCGGCGTCAATAAGCATCATTAAACTTTTTATCCCTTTCAACGTCATGACCATCATGTGGCATTTTCTTTTGGAAAGAAAAGCTAGGATCCAATGACATCAGGGAACCCCCTAGCTGCAGCCTGCCGACAAATTCTCCGGGGGATAATGGGCTACGACGGTAGTAACGAGCCTAAGCAGCGCGTCAAGCAGTGTTTAAAACTGGCGGCAGAGTCATAATCAGCCTTACCATTCCCACTTTCCGCTAGGTGTTATCCCTAGAAAAGTACAGCTAGGTCGGATCACTTAAGCTTCCAGGACGATCGCACATTCGCAAAACCCCCACTAGTCGTAGCACCAGACCAGGCCGGCGCACCCACCTACCTCGGTTTCGGTTTCGGGGTTTGAGGTACAACCCGTCTGTTCCTGTTTTGATCGTTTCAGATCGCTCACACTCTGACTCTACAGCTCATTTGTGTTCCTAGTAGGTTCTTTACGAAGTAGTTGAATATGCCTTACCTTCAATGCTAATGAGTTCTATCCTAAGTAGGTAGGTCGAACGAATTGTAGTCGCCAAGAAATTTACGGGCCATTGAAGCCCGCAATGCGCAATGCGCTCTGCCGCCGCTCGGCCGAAACCTTTAGGCTTTTGGTGATCGGCTCGTTAGACTTTCGAGTCTAACAGATGTAGCTGGACGGATAACCGGGTAGATGATGACAGAAAAGCTGTCACATGACGGTGGCATGCTGGCGGCACCCTCAAGTTGTAGCATAGGACTGGATCATCGCATACGGCTCGTACGGCCTGTGGTAGCCCTGACTGTCTAGACTCTGCTCTCAAGTCTGAAGAGGTAGTGGCACCTCTGACGAGGCAGTTCGAGGCATGAGCGGAATATGGTAATCTAAGTTTTTGTTCTTGAATTTATTTAGCTGATGACTAAAGTTGTATACTCCTGTCGCTTATGAATGCCAAAGGCCATTTGACCATTTCTTTCCACTCTGGATCCAAGTCTGATACTATTGCCCGCGCCGAGTTGATGCCCCATCCCTGCATGAACCACGTGGTAGCTTCCGTTGAGCGTACAACGACTGAGTAGTAAGCCAGCAGAGTTAGAGCTGCAGGGTCGCGGTTCCGCAGCAGCTGTAGGTACTCTTCTGTGAGGTTAATAGGCCATGTCAAGGCCACCCGCAGCTCTGGGAACGCCGTTGTTTCGACGGCGTGCATGATCCATCCGAGAAAGACGTCAATCTCCTTGCTGACGATGGCTTTGGTTGGTTCATCGGCGCTGGATGTCTTTAAACTTATTTGGAGGTTCTCGAGATGCTGTGTGACTGCCTCTAACAAAGGCGTCGAGGCGGGAGTGACCACCTCTGTGAAGAAGTTCCTAAATGGCCCGGTCTGAATTGAGGGCTGGAATGATGATAGGATGTGGCTCATTCCTCTAACGAGTAAGAACACATCTAGTACATCGTCGACTGTCGGCGCCTCTTGTGAATGAGGCGCTCCCCTTTGATACGGGAAGGTAGAGTATGCGTTGAGCAGCAGTAATGACGACGCCGCGAACAGAGCGTGGCAGTTTTCTGTCGTGATGTTCATGAGTGACTCCCGCATGCCGGCTATCGCATCACTCTGATGTTGTGAGGCATGCAAAGCATAAGACTCGCGCTGCTCCGGGTGCAGATAACCCAGATGTAAAGCACCAATGGCGAGGATCTCGTGCATTAGGAACATGTACGTCAGACCGAGCTTTGGTACTTCAAACTGCCAGATGCTGCTCACGTCCGATGACCTGGGCATCGTGAGACTGGTAGCCGTGGAGTAGTGGTGCATCAGCTCGAGATCTGTGATCCACTTGCTCAAATGAACCGGTTCCACGGGCTCGGTTGAGAACTTGACAAAGTAGGGAAACGGGTCGGGGCTCGAGGCGGCGATAGAGGACCTCCTATTTCCGATGGATGAGCCCCGGTCGCTGACGAAGTCTGCTGGTAGATTGAGGGTGGCCTCAAGCAGACTCGGCGGCGTCAATGAATGGTCTATCGGGCTGATTGATGGCGTTTGCGTCTTGCGGCTGCCGCTGGAGCCCTTCCGCGATGAGCTCCTCCGTTGGAAACTCGGTACTCTGGAGAGTCCTGCCGCGTTAGAATTGGATGTCGGCTCCCAGCTCATGTTGTCACCGGAGCCTCCGTCCACTGAGCCCTCAAGAAGACTGCACTGGGTGTTGTGCCTGATACAGGCGCCACACGGCTTGTTCTCATCGCACTGGGTGTTAAAGTGTCAGCCGGGCCGCGTTCAATATACAGGATGAATTGTGAGTGGTAGAGAGGTTGATGAGTGTGCATGTGTATGTGTGTGGATGAATGAATGAAGGGTGGTAAGTACTTTTACACGACGCTGTTTGCACCTTGCACAGCCACCGCGAGACTTCTTGTACCCTAGGCGCGGCATCTTGCAGCAAGCGGAATAAGCAGCCCTTTTACTCTTCCTTCTCAGACCTGGGCTGTTATCTCAGATTGGCGCAAAGGGACAACAGCTGCCGTAACTTCCCCGACCTCGCGTCCGATGAAGAGTGGGCAGGCTGGACCCCAGGCAGGCGAGCGAAGTGCCTTTGGGCTGCCAGATGAGAGAACCCTCACAGCTTTGGGGAGACACCTAGACCTCAAGCCCCCTTGCTACAGAAATCCGATGAGAGCGATGAGCAGGGGAAGGAGTCGGCAATCTGACGAATCGGTTGAGTACCAGTGACGAGATGTCAGCAAGATGTGGCTCTTCTTCACTTCAAGAGCGGCGCGGTCCGCTAAAGGTACCGTAGACAACGATCGTTGGGTGTGTTGTTGAAAGTCTCGACAAGCAGGTCGAGGAGACCGAAAGCGAATATGTGGGGTTGAGAGGATGGATGGATGGTTGGTTGGTGGGTGGTGAATGGTAAATGGGTTGGGACTGAAAGAGGAGAGGCAAGTCGGGGAGATGAGTGCCGGGGCGGAGATGGTCTGTGGTATTTTCTGCAGCGGAATGGCTGAGGTAATGGTTTCGTGTGTAGACAGTAGCGTGAATAAGTGATGGATGTAGTGTAAGGTAGTGTACTAAGGTAAGGTGAGTACGAGTAGTGGTGATGTGATGTATCTATGGTTCAGTCCGTCGTCGGGGAGGAAGCTTTCTGCTGGCGCGACGAAGCCGTAGTTGAGTTCAATTCCGAATGGGGCCGGTTTTGAACATCCGCCCAGGAACGAAGCGCGGAGCAAGCCACTCGAGTTATATCGTGAAGGGAGACGCGAGCGAAGCAGTGACCAGCGACCTTGACGGGGAAGATGGTTCTTGGGATTCTCGGAGTGACTGGGAGTGAGTCTGCCCCGTCCCGTGCTGGGCAGCGCCGGGGCGGGTATTGAAGAAAAGCTGGCCCCAAACTGCGCCTTGCTGACGAGTCAAGCCGAAGCACGGGTGGGTGCGTCAGAAACACAATAACATAGCGGCTCGTACGGATCTGGAATGGCGTGTGCGTGGAGAAAGTGAAACGAACAAGGCCGTATGCTGCCCGTTCCTATTGGAGCCTAGCCCTGTTGTTGACTCTCGAGTGTAAAGATTGAAGGGGAGGGGATGGGCAGGATTGTAAAGAAGCAAGAGTGGTGTGTGTCGGTGTGTACGGTTGCGTTTCGTCTAAGCTATCATCAGGCCGAAGGGCTCTTCCTATGTGGTGCCTGTGGTCGTGGTGGTGGCTCAGGCTCCGGCTCAGGCTCTGGGGTGCCACGAGAGGGGCGGTACTCTAATAAAGATTCAACACCTCTCTCGAGATCCATGTTCGCTAAATGACGATCCACGTCGGGTTGAGGGCTCCTGATCCTGCCCGTTGGAAGCACTAGTAAGGAACTACTACTAAGTAGGAGGTATCTCTAGACATGCAGACCTGAATATCACTCATGTGGCCAAGAGCCACGGCATCAAGACGTCAATTCATCCACCAAGCCTCCATCGACGTCGGCATGCGTTGCGTGGAGTGGCATACCCAAATACATGTATTGGGTGGGCAACGCAACACAGGCAATACGTGTATGGCTGGGATCCTCTGCGCCGCTCAACCACTCAACATCCACGCAGATGAGATAAGTCAGTGTGGCAGCATAGCATTCTGTCACCAAGGTTCCTACCAAGGTTCCTCCCAAAATTATCCTCCCGTCTTGGCCAGTGCCCATGCCATCACGCCGTGATCCCGGCGACGAGATTTGTGTTAGGCTTCCGGGGTTAACGGGCAGGACGGGGCCTTGCCATGCCCCTTTACCTCCATGAACCCTAAGCTCCCGCTACTACCCGGTCCCCTGTGTCCATCAATCCAAATCTTTCTTGACGGCTGTCAGCCCGGCAGTAAGGCACACTTGCCATCCCTCCCTTTTCCCCCTTCGTACCTTACCTGTTGCTACGGATGGCCACAACCTTTCCGGGGGCGTTACAGACTACTATCTGTAAGGCTGCATTCCACCTCGCCGAGTTATACCCCAAACGAGATCCATCGAGGGCATAAAACGGCCCAATGTCCCATTCTACCGGCAAGGACGTGCGCTCAAAGGAAATCAGCTCATCTACAATCGTGGGGCGCTAGCTAAGCATTTTTTCGTGGCGCGAGCCCACTAGCCACGGGGCCGGAGAGTATCGATGAAACCGAAACCGAGCGAACCCTGAAAATGTCTTCTAGAAGAACAATGATCTTCTGTGCCCTGGTGTCATTCCTCACCTGTATCCATTTGATCGCAAGCACCACAGCCCCACGGACTCGCGGGTTATTATCTTACAGAGATCGAAATCTCTACCCCTAGCTAGACTCTAAAGTCCATGCATATTTCCGGGTTTGTAGTCTCGTGGCTTGGCTTCGGAAACTGATGTCTTTGGTCATGTCGTGTTCGTCGCGTTCGTCGCATCCGTCGTGTTCGTTGTCGTATGACGTTCGAGACCGGTCGGTCCTGTCATTCTTGGGCGATAAAGTGGCTGAGCCACCCGAAAAATCTCGTACATCGGGTATGACGGATACAATCTGATGATTGCAAAGATTGGACATCCTGTCGTTCAACAGCCAAACATGTTTGGATCTGTATCAACATGATTCTTCTGCTCGCTCGCTCACTCTAGCTCGCTCTCGACTGGTTGGGAGTTTTTCGGATCTCTCATGGCAATGTCAGTCAGTTCAGACCACCAACATTCTCGCGGAAACAGTCCCTTGTCCTGAAACCGCCATCCTGGTTTCCATGTTCCTCCAACGTCGTTTAGGCCCCAGATTAAGCGCGATGGAACGATTCATCCCGCGCAAGGACTCCTCCGGGATCGACGAAGCGTTAAAAGCTTACTTTTGATCCCGCCCACCACCCGCCGCGGCGCCCAGGTTTCTGAAAGGCCCCTTCGTCGGCCAAGTCGCCTGCTGGCGTCTACAGAGTATGACTGCCGCATCGAATCTCACACAAACATGGGACGTAGCGGCTCTCACTTGTTCGGACCGGAAATGCAGGTGTCAGATGTCACTGCCGAGAACCTGTGTCAATGAAAAGACCTATAATAGCGACGGCAGCGATTAGATCTTCCCGGCTTTAGGATTGCGATCCGACTAACTTCGCTACAAAAAGGTTCCGTTGACTAGAGCTCGGATCGTGACCGAGACTTCAGTGGAGCCTACTCTATTTGCCAATCGTCGAGGGCATAGTCCCTCTACCTTATACAACACCGCTCCTGACTTATACATAGGGTCCAAAGGGATCACCGGACGATCTGGTCTCGGGGCAGAATGCCATCAGACAAGGGGTCAAACAACCCGAGTGGATGGATTTGCCCCTCTACTTCATCCCTTTAGCCTCAGCCCTTTGTAAGAAACGGCTATCCAGACTGCACGTCTCAGATTGTGTATCTAAACCACGGCACATTATCTGCGAGCTCAGCTTCCAGCTCCTTTTGCTCTGCTGTCAACTCTTGCACTTCAACCTCACTAGCAACTTGGTCTCTGCGGGCGTTCTCCCTTCTGCACCATGTAGTCATGAACATCGTCAAAAAGAAGGCCATGCTAGTGAAGGTTAGCACGCGTCATCACTGGCCAAAGTGTCATTATGGTTCTCCCTCACCTCACAAAGCCAATAAGAATGCTGTGTCCGGTAGTGTAGCGGGGTCCATCCCGGCTCAGGTATACATAAGACGCGATGATGCCGCCGCAGTTTCCACCCATGACTTGCATCGCAATACCAGTCCCCCGCTTCAGACTTCCGCCGATGTTGCTACTGTTCCAGGCAAGACCAAGTGGGATTTGAGGATAGATGCCTTAGTCATATCAGGTTAGCACGTAGGTAGACTTTCACCGTATCACAGGTCATGGGTGTAGAAGCTTACCGATCGCGGCGAAAATAGTGCCAGCGTATTGTGCAGAAGACTTGCTAGTACCCACTAGGAGACCGAAGCCCAGGATTCCTACCAACTGGAAGCCCATCAGGAAGATGCCACGCTGTCTCACGCGATCCGCATACCAACTGGCGGCGATCGTGAAGATACAAGCGAAGCAATACGGCGGCACCGACATCAATTGAGCGGTGTTCGAGGTGTAGCCCATGTTCTTGATGATGGTTGGCAGGAACAGGGCAATCGAGTAGATTGGACAGAAACCCGCCATGCAGATGAGCATGTGGATGTAGATCTTCCAATCCTTGATGGCCTGCCAGACATACTTGATGTTGAACTCGTTGGACAAGTGGCCTGAGTCCACTTGCAGTCTACGCTGGACTTCAGATCGCTCCTTTTCTGAAAGGAATTGTGCTCTATTAATGATGACGGTCAGTTGATACTCCTTGTATAGCTTTGCCTGAGTTATCAACTTACGTGGCAGGATAGTCGTAGATTGCCCAGTACGCAGTGAAAGACACCAAGATACTCAGGAGACCCTCGAGGATGAAGATCCATGCCCAGGCCGAGAGACCGCCTACTCCATGCATCTCTGCAATTCCTCGCGCGAGAATACCCCCAAAAGCACCGGCGAGAGTGGCTGCGGAGAAGAAGAGGGCCATTCTGAAGCCACATTCGTTTCTACAGTACCTGTCCAAATCCATGTCAGAGTTTCATGCACACGAACGGCGTGTACATTGGAGCACCAGAGGAGAGAGCCTTACCATTGCGTGATGTAGTAGTTGACACCGGGAAAAAGACCACCCTCGAAAACTCCGAGAAAAACGCGAGTCGCCATAAGCCCTGAGTAGTCCTTCACGAATCCTTGTCCGATCATCGACGCAGACCAGCAAACCATGATGAATGTCAGCCAGATCGACGGCCGAAGACGCTTCATCATCATGTTGCTCGGGATCTCGGCCGCGATGTAAAACGGGAAGAGAATGGCAAGGCAGTCGTTGTACTGAATGCCCTTCAGTTTGAGGTCCTGCTCCAAGTGGTCCAGCCTAGCGTTTCCAATGTTCGTCCTGTCGAGGAAGCAGAGCCTTGATCCAGGTTAGTATCAGTGTCGCATGGCCGGATGCTGTGGTGGCATTGGCGCAATGTCTGTGCGACGACTCACAGGTAGATCAAACTCATAAATGGAATGATGTGCCAGTCTAGCTTCCTCAAGAGCTTCTTAGTCGCATGTTGGTCGAAGGGCTGCGACTCGCCGACTTCGATCGATATGGTGCGAGCGTGTTTTTCTGATACTTGGGCGCTGTCGGACTCCATTTTGACAATTGACTTGCTCAAAACCAGGACAGAAAACCGGGGAAACCAGATCAGACGAACTTCTGGGGCAGACGACTTGGCTTTGCGGGGGAGGATGCGATTGCCGAAGTCAAGCTTTTAACTCCATCTCGAACCCTCACCAAGGATTTAAACCTCCCTGTCAGCACGTCTTATCAAAGCCCTAACGATATTGCCACCGCCAGCAGGGCAAGCAGCACGCAGGCTGACTGGAACTAGTCCTGGAAGGATTCATAAATGGAACATGCAGGTAAGACAGGAGGTTGGACACGCACTCGGGTTTCTGGCCAATTGGTCTGGACCAGCAGGCCTGCATGCATCTTGCAAAGGTTAAAGGCAGATGGGAGAGGGATTTCACTTGTGACCGCTGCGGGCCGAGTACCAATGAATCAACACCCGCGAGATCTGTTGTAACCTTCCCAAAGAAGCGATGAGACTGGGGTGACATCGGGGTTCTCGTTTCCTATATCTGGTTACCGTCGGTCTGGTTTTTCTGTCCTGCGACACAAGAGAACGCCCAACGGACAAATCGTCGCTTACCGCCGAGACAAGATAGGCGTGCTCATCACTCTGCCAAAAGGGCCAATTGCTGATGGGCGGATGCACGTCGGAATGCATGGTGATGAATAAGAAATGTGTTGGGCTGAGGGACGAGGCCTCGATACCTCGGCTGGCCGCAGAAGGGAGAGATTAAAGGGACACTGTTAGGCTTCTAACTGGACACGTGGAAAATCAGCCGTAAGACCACGTATTCCACAATAGGGGGCTTTAGTCGACGTGCATATCAAGGTACGGAAGGCACCCTGGTGTTCATCGGCACACAAATCCGGAAGATGCATCATTGTCAGCGATAACATTATCTTTGACCTTGTTATACACGAGAGTACCTGCATCATCCTATCTTAGGAAAAGATGACAATTTCAGATTCATTTTGGCTCTCAGAAGATTATCCCAGTGACTATTTCTTCCTTCTCAATCGCTCGTCTACGAGATGATTTAATCGTATGCATGCGAGTTCTTAGAATCTCAGGAAATTAAGCAAGGCATACATACAATTCTGTTCCTGCTCAATATCGAGGTTCCGAGGTTCTCAGGCGTTGAATTGAGTTACAGTCCACTTCAAGAAAGCAATTCGCTGAGGGTAGTCTATTTCGTTAGCATCACAATCCTATAGAAGATGCGATACCCTTTCATCCCACAAGACGTGAACTCTTTGCAATACAATCACTCGCCTGTGACGCGCTCATGTCATGACCTATGAACTCAACTTCGTTGGCGGGGTTAGCGCCGAATGTAGATGATTATACACACTGGTAACAATACCGTAGATGCTCCCCCAGGTCGTAGTCAAGGCAGCCATTACCCATACACCCTGGTTTCTGGTGCCGATCTTTCGATCATGGCGACTCTACAGGACATGGTTCCAGTCACGCAGGTGGTTTTGTGCTTCAAGATTGATAAATACTTGACGACTCTTATGTATTGTTCGCTCAATTCTTCCTGGTTCTATTGCCATCAGCCAGCATGCCTCGAATCAAGGACATCCAGAACAGTCTGCAACATCATACCAAAACACGTCACGGTAGTCCTCTACTCTTTCTCAGCGAGTTAGTTGCTTAACGTCGAACCCTGTATTCCTCACAGTTCGGAATCCGATGATATATGCCTCTCAAATAGGTCTCCAAGCCAAGAAAGTGGCGAGATTGGTCCTGATCAATGTATGGCCGTACTAAGGGCTAGAAAGTACAGTTCAGTTGAACGGACTTCTTCATGGTTGACTGCGAGCATGTCAACGAGGCTTGGTCTTTGTACAGCTCTACACCGCTAGAGAGAGGCGACTGAATTCATGTTCACTACGTAGAGGCAGCCTTAGACTTTCTTTTTCTTTTCTTTTTTTTCTTTTTTTTTGGTAGTGTAGCTCGCTAGAGTTCAACTCCGCCCTAGCCAAAGCACAAGCTCTGAGATACTTTATCTAAATCTGGACTTTGACTTCTGGAAGCCGAATGCTTCGTGAATGTCTTTCTCATGATCCTTTTCCCGAAGGACTCATAGACGGAAAGCAAGTGGTTCGCACTGGCCCGACTGTAGTACCGGTGAAAAGGGGGCTCAATACTAGTCGCACCGAGCCAAGTCTTGTCTGCCTGACGTCAGATGAAGCTCCTGTAGCCTCCTGTGTATTTCACCAAAGACACCATATGTGATATTAGTAAATTAATCTTAGACATCAGACAAGACAGCAGCCTTCTTCGGGTCAACATCCTGTGTACTGCTGCCGTTTTGATCCGGCGGCAGTGGACTATCGTTTCATTCGGCGGGTTGAGGACTCACGGCGGAGCCATCGATGGGGGAGCTGATTTTCATAGCAAAGTCTACCCACATTCATGTTCCTTGCTGGCGACTAGCTCTTCTTCAAAGTGAGTCATGATGATGGCTTCGCACAGCAACCCAAGAATGATGGTTCCCCGTTGCAGGGGCAACTTGTTCAGAGCCATGATACGTGGACGTTCGGCGATAAAATAAGAATTGCGATAAGCGCCTAATTCAGGATGCTCTATCATACATGCTTGTCAATCTGATATAGATCATAATAGTACGTGATTGACGGTATCAAATTGAAGAGGACCATGATATGGACCGTCATACTTTCATCAAATGCAGGCGGTAGTGAGGCAGGTTAGCAATTGCCTGATTTACTCAATTAATTCTTGTTCCCATTCAGATGATTCTAGTCCTTACAAATGAAGCGCAAAGATACATTCCGCGTTCTAGCTGTGAACGTCACTCAGACGCTCATCATGACTACTACCTACGTACTTGGCATTCGCAACTTTGCAGAAACGAACCCATCTCATTACCTGGCACATGTCGAGATACAGCTCTCCCAAGGAACGATGATGAGATTGTAAAAGGTCTGCTGTATCAATAGCGATTGATGCGACTAGGAGAAAATTCCAGTCCCAACTGAGTCCATTCGAATTTCACCGACATGCACTTGATGCCTCCTTTAAACGCTGGCATCCGTCTCTTAATTCCACAGAGGCGATACTCTCTCACGGTCATCTAATCACTTCTGAACCGTAAACATGTCTATGATTGTCTCGTATCTGAGTTGTGGAACTGGTCAATTCAATCGTCAACGTCATTCGGACTGATGCAGATCACATCAACCGATATTGGCGCAACGAATCTGTGGATTTATGAGCACATGGCGCAATCGGCGAATTACTACTGATTCAAGGCATCTTAACATAATTGTTCCGCTGCTGGCCATGCACGACTCATCTTCATCGTCAAGGTACATGAGAACCTGTTCCACGTGCAGGAAAGACGTAGTCGTGAGGAGCCTCGGGGCTTAATGACTCGAAACCCACCTGGAAACCCGCCTCCGAACCCGCCTCCAGGACGCTCGATTCACCGCCTGGTCTGACACTGAGAACCTGGGTGCTTCCCGCCAGCGGGAGAGGTCCCTAGAGTGGATTCGGCATGATAGGAGTGCATCGCTGGGGAAAAGCCCGGTCAATTGCAGTGGTGATTTAACAAATCAAGGTCATGGCGGGAAAAGGCACGCACTTAAACACCATGGGGACGAAGATAATGCTATCCTGCCTTCTTGTCACATCATCTGTCAGATTGCGGATATGACCGATAGGGTTACGCAAGTGTCAAATCTTCATCTCCTGCAGCTTCCGACGTCGTTGCTACGCTATCGGCGTGGGAGAGCTGCGGCGTGGCGGCACAGTGCCAAGATTGGTTTCGCTTGGCTATCCTCTCACGATTATTATGCAACGGCTGTCTCTTTCATTAGATCAATCAATTGCGCTGGATGAAGGTTTACACATTTATCGGTAGCAAGCGTATCTTGATCCCTCGGCTGAAGTCTGTCCTTCATAAGTCAATTAATTATTATTCCGCCTGGGCGAGTTTTCATTTTACCAGAAACAGCGAGCATTTCCCAAGACCAAACATTGTGCAACCCCGGGTTGGCTAAGGTTAATGACTTGCCTGAGCTAGCAAACTCTCACGATCGCAACGCCAGGTAAGGCAAGCCAAGCCTAGAGGTAGGCGCAAGCTGAGTGCTAATTACTGCTAAGGATTGGGAAGCTCAATCCAGTGCACGAAAGATAAAGGCCTCTACAGCTGGGAACGGCCCTTGCCTCAAAGTCTAAATGCAAAATAGGCATGCGGCAGCACGTCTTCGCCATGGGTTTGGAGCACGCTAAGCATCCGTTGTCACACCGGTGTGCGGCATGTGGCCATCCCATGGTAGAGGTCCCGGCCGAAGAAGTCCGGAGTACGCGGAAGGCCGACCAACGGTATCTGTCTCTTCCATCACACCTTACGATGATGAGCTAAAGCTTGGTTCCCGAATCCCTTGATTACTCCAGGTAATCTGCAGCACTTGGCGTGGCTTGAGGCGGGCGCTTGACTCAGGGAACACCTCGTTAGAGAAGCGCGGCTGTGGCGTTAGCGTAACTGGGCCAATTCACGCCGAACCGAGCTCCTCGTTCTCGTGGTTCCGCAAGGTCGCACCATCGCACATGACCTTTGAGAAGCTCAATATTGAAGGAAATGATATGAATTGTCATATTTGCGGGTGTGGCTGCGGATAGCTCAATCAACATCCCGCCTCCGGGTTACGTCAACATCCTGATTCTTTATCGCTTCCTCTTCAAAGTCCGGGCCCGCGTTTACGACTATCGCGTGGGGACTTTGACGTGATTCAACTCAATTGCTCCACAACCAACCCCATGTGAGGGCATCAGCGCGCGCGGACTTGAATCGCTCGCGCTCTACACGTGGTTAGCCACATGGAACCGAAATGTGATAGCGGGCGGGGTGTTTGTCAACTCGTGCGGGTGCATGAGGCAAAGGCAGGGCTGCTTGCGCCAGAGTGGATAGGTTGATAGAGTACCGCTTGCAGCAAACCGCCAAAAACCACTACGATATTTGAGTTTCTTTATATTGATCAAGCAATATGATCTGCCCACCCGTTTCTCAGTGACCCAGAGAGATGGCCGGAAAGGTTGCACGGGCTCACTAGACGACATGTCAACTTGAAACCCTGACCCAGCGGACATCGGACGAACCAATGGACCTCGTTGCCGGCACCAGGGTTCATGATTCAGACTTGGATTCACCCCGCCCACCATAGTGGTCGCTCATGCCGAATTAAGCTGCGAGGCTCATAGCGTTTTGCCTTGTTCGGAGACTATTGCAACCCCAACTCAAGAACACTCGCGTGGGTCGAATCAATATCAGACGCTTTGCATGCATGTGTAGTATTTCTGGGCTCTCTGCCAAGATGCAGATGACAGACTCGCAGGGCTCGCGTACATGATAACCTAGTCGGAAATAGACATTGACCAACGGTTTGCGGATATCCAAGGTCATTCGAATCTTGAATCCGGGCTGTCAAGTCCGTCCGAAGCACATGGATTCAACATACTTATCTCAAGGCCAAGCTCTCTGGTTCGACTTCCGTCTAATGCGTGCTTCCACAAGACGCCGAAAGCCGCATTTAGGAACGATGCCCCGAGTCTCCCGAGACGTATATTCGGGCTGGATAACATTCTTCAGATAAACAAGACCTCGATAGGTCCCAGTGTTCTGGTTCTTCCACGTTTCACCTAACCATGAAGAACCACGTGCGATGGCTCCTTGCGCTGCTACCTTGCGTAGCAGGTACCATCCTCGGCCAAGACAGCACCAATGCAGCAACTTCTCCCTTGGAGCTCATGTCTCAGATCCCTCAATGCGCCGTAAGTGTCGATACCTTCAATCTCTAGTCAACTTCATCTCACCGTATGGCAGGTCTCTTGTGTTACGACAGCATTCTTCAGTTCAGGCTGCGGGCTGGACAACATCGCCTCATGTGTTTGCACCAACGTCACCCTCCTAGATGGACTATCCGGATGCGTGCAAACATCTTGTACATGGCAAGATCAGCTTTGTGAGTTTCCAGCCTGACGTACCTAGCCTGGGTTTTACTGACGGCTTCTAGCATTGTCTTATATGACAGATGACCTGTGCCGTCCTTTCCCCCACCCATCTCGAGACACCGAAATCAAGCTGGTTGTGGCGGTGTTGGCCGTGATAACCTTTCCAATTGTAATTTTGAGACTGGTATCAAGATGGATCATAGCAAGCCGCTTGGAACTTGACGACTGGATGACCATAGTCACCGCCGTAAGTTGATTGATGCCTCAACTCTACTTTCACTAGTCCTCGGCGACTGATGCTTATTTCAGGCCATACTAGCCACCACCCTTGGTTGCGTTGTTGCGAGTGAGTATTTGATGCTGATTCCTTCATTCCTTTTGGTTCAACTCATTTACTGACTTTCCAAAGCCGCTGATCTTGGCTTCGGGCTTCATTACTGGAACGTGAACCCAGAAAATGCCCAGAAGATCCTTCAAGTGAGTCAGACATGAAGGCTGGAATCTTCGTACATCTACTAAGGTCATTGTGACTAATGGATTCATCCTAGCTCTACTACGCCGTGCAAATGCTTTACGTTGTCGTCCTGATTTTGGCGAAGCTGTCCATTATTGCCCTTTTCGCTCGTGTATTCCCCGACCGCAAGTTTCAAATCATCAACAAATTGGTGTTTGTGTTCCTCGTTGGCCACGGACTGGTCTTTCTCTTTGTCATCATGTTCGAATGCACGCCCATCGCTGGAATCTGGGACCGAACTATTGAGCGGAAATGCGTCAACGTCAACGCCGTTGCTATGGCCAGCGCGATTCTCAGCATCGTTGAGGATATCGTCATTTTTGCTATGCCCATCCAGCAGCTCAGCAGGCTCCAATTGGGTTTCAAAAAGAAAATTGCGGTTGGCTTCATGTTGAGTCTTGGATCATTGTGAGTATTAACGCTGCATTGGAACTTTGAGTCTTTCAGCTAACTCATATCTCTTCCAGCGCATGCATCACTTCAATTGTGCGATTGCGCTGGCTCGTATTGTTTGCTGAGTCTTATGACACCACATGTAAGTCCAGGCGCTAGACTACATCCCAAGCAGAGGACTGACATAGCCAGGGGATAACGTCGATGTGGTGACATGGAGCATGGCCGAGATCTCGTGCGCCTTGATGTGCGGTAGTCTTCCTGCATTACGACCTCTTCTCAAGAAGATACCCGGACTTCTCACGACTATCCGAGGCACACGCCCGACGGTTGAAGTCAAGGAAACTTTTAACAGGGCAAGCAGCCGGCTTTCATTCGGAGACAAGAAGCCTGTCGCCCCAGCTCCCGTCATCACATCACGACACCGATCGGTACCATCCCCCGAGCCCTCGCCTTCAGAGGACTCATTCATGATCAAGGTTCACATTGCGGAGCATCTCGATCCGAGGATGAAGCCACTGCCACCAGCGCCATTACAGCCGCTTAGTTACCAGCCTCCGTGGAGAGATAGCGCCACATTGCAGGCTCCTAGAACGCCGATGACCCCGATGAGCATTAGGAGTTTCCGAAGAGAGGCAAATGCAGAGTACGAGTTAGACTTGAGAGGGGTCGTTAATACGAAGACCTGGATGTAGAACGCGAACATGACTTCGAGATACCCATTTGGCACATAAGGATAGAGGTTAATACCCCAGTTTTGATATAGAAGTTACTTGAATGACATAGAATATCAACTTTATTAGATGCACCTACCTCAATTGCCTTACTTAATTGCCAACTGCTGTAGGACTGAAGCGTTGAATGAAGCTGTGGTCTATGACCATCATACTCATTATAGAACGCTAGAAGGATCGTTAAGATAGAAAAGGGACTTCATCTCTCGTGCGCCAACTTGGCGGAGAATTGTCCATGAAGTTCATTTTGCGGCGGGATTGAGGATGTCAGTGGACGATTGATTCTAGGCATCGTAGCTCAGGTATTGAGTTGGGTGGCGGTATTTGCTGTTGTGTCTGATGCGAAAAGTCAAAGCCTGTTCGAATCAAGATTATTGGATACGTTCATTCGAGTCTCATAGTCTAAGCACAGAAGCAGCCTGCAGTGAGTTGAAATAAGAAAGGTTCAATTGATGAGATCTTGAAGAACAGGGATTCATCTCGTCGGGAGAGTGAGTGCCGCTCAGCCAATCAAACCGGATCAATTCTCGGATCAAATACGACAAATCATCCGAGACCCCGAAAGCGAGGCCGCGGACCCACGTGCGGGGAGGCTGCCGAACAGCTTTCGAGCAGGTCAAGTCGACATTCTGCAATTCTTCAAGCTCTTCGAGACACTAGATTATGCGTCGACTAATTCAATGCTGACCCCCAGCTACCCCAAACTGATGCCAAGCGACGTCATATGCGGAATGCGCTCGTAGGAATGGACGAGGCCGTCCCACTCGAGCTACCGTCCCATACCTTTCCTAGCCGCTACCCAGCCTAACCGAATCTACGCTCGACGAGCGCCGCCCCACGATCGCGAACCATGAACGCGGGCGAGAACGAGATCGGCCCGGCAGCATCAGTATGCACGGCGTCGGAAAAGCACACGAGCGGCAGTGGCTGCTGCTGCGGGACATGTCGCAAGAACAAGAGAAGATCACATAAGAAGTCTCGCAATGGGTGCCACAACTGTAAAAGGAGAAAAGTCAAGGCGCGTGTCTACAGGCCTCCCCGCGAAGTTGAATCGCTGTCCACCCACGCATGACGCGCAATTGAACTTTAAAGAGTAATCAAGGCTAACTGTGATGGACCTGCCAGTGCGACGAGACCAAGCCCGAATGTGGCAACTGTCTGAGATTCTCGATGCACTGCGACTTCGCTCCTCCGCCCGCAAACCTACTCACCCAATCTCCTACCGACCTGTCGCCACCGGCGCCGCGAAAACGGGGCCGTCCTCGAAAGGACTGGGACGCCGTCCGGAAGTTACCGACGCCGAGTGCCTCCGAATCCGATGCGACCAAGACGCCGCGTACACCGGCCCCTGCAACCTCCGCCGAGCCCTCCTTGTCCTCCATCGCCCCCGCGGTGTTAAACCGAGACGATCTCGAACTCCTGCATCACTACATGTGCCATACGGCAATTACCCTCGGCGAAGCACGTGTATGGCGAGAGTATGTGCCGCGGCTAGGCTTCCAACATCAATATGTCTTTCACATGGTTCTGGCGATATCAGCACAGCACCTCGCTAGACTCCGGCCATCGGAGGCCGCCCGTTACGAGACCCTCGCAGAGCGGCACTCCACCAGTGCCTTACCGGCGATCACGAACCTTATGCCGAACATCAACATAGACAATTGTCAAGCGCTATACCATACCACTGTGCTGGTCTGCCTTTCGACGTTTGCGAAGAAGCCAAGCCCGGGGCATCTATTAGTCGTCGCGGAGGACGGCGAGGTGCCTTGGTGGGGCTTGCTCCGAGGCGTCCGTATAGTCGTCCAGAAGATGGGCATACAGGCTATCATCGCGGGCTGGGAGGACGGAAACATATCTTTCGAACACACCTGGACACACTGTCCGCCACTGCCCGATCCCGTGCACAAGATGGTTGTGTGGGAACAACGGTTCGAAGAGCTTGCCGATCTAGTGGCAACAACCCCTGAGCCGGAACGGCAAATGTACACAATCTCACTCGACTTGCTCAAGGACTGCTTCAAGCAAACATTTGGCACCGAAGCTGAGCCGGAGGCGCACGTCCAGGGCCGATTTGAGGTCGTCATGCGCTGGCTGTATAGCATGAGCGACGACTTTGTAATTCGCATCCAGCACAGGGAAGCGCTATCCCTGATATTGTTAGGGCACTTCAATGTCTTGGTCCAAACCCTCGAACATTTCTGGTTCATGCAAGGCTGGTCGGAGCATCTCATGAAAGGCCTGTTCGTCACTCTACCATCTCAGTACGCCCAATGGCTTCAATGGCCAGCTGAACAGATCAAGAAGCCGGGGTCCGTCGATCATGGCGTACTTTCGGTTCAAAAGATGATTGATTGATGCTATACCTACTTCACGTATCGCACAACACTATTCAACGTATCGATGCTCATTATCAGCCAAGCGCGGCGGCCTGATGGGCTACAGTCAGCGAGCCCTCATCAGTTTCTCGGCAACCTTCCGACAGCATTTCTCAAGGTAGTGAGAGCGCCAGGCCCGATCAGCGTCGACCCCATCGAAGGAAGAGCAGGTGACCAGACGAATGCATCGAGGGCAGGGTGGAGGCTGGGTTCTCTGCACCGCTTCTGGTTCATATTGCGGCTTCTGCTTTCGACGACACGGATTGATGCCGAAATCGTGCAATCATCCACAGTTTGTTGGTTCAAGAAATTGCGCCTGCATGATCTTGCGCGTCCTACGTCAGCCTGCATCCGATCCTGCAAGCACTCATCTCGTCAAGGTAGGTTGGCCGCTTCTCTTGAAGGTCTTTGTAACTGACAAGTAACGACTCCAGCGCGAATTACGAGCAACACTGCGCCGCGGATTGAAGACTGGGGTTTGAAGGATCCGGGATGCCAATCTCGTTGTTGGCAAACCTGGTTGTTGGTAACGCGGTCATGGGTAGACTGCTTCAAGCGTGCTCACACCGCTTCAAAGTCTCCATAGGAATCAGGGGCAGCGTCGTAGGTTGCTGCGCCTCTTCCAATGGCGAGGCGTCTTGTCCTACCTCGACCCAGCGACTCGGAATCGATGGTTATGGGACCAGCGGAGCACAGATCCAGGGACACGGAGCAAATCGGCCTTTGGTGGATCGGATCCAAGCAAGGGTGTGGCAATCATCCTGCTGGGCCCGGTGTCGAAACAATCGAAACGAGTGGTTGGTTTATGTAATTTGTGTGGCAGAGAGACGGAGGGCAGGGCAGATGTTTTTACCCGTCCGTTGGGAACACCACCTCGCGACGAAGTATCCGAACAAGCAAAATGGCGACGGCCGGAAAGCAGAGATCCAGTCCGCGTGGCCACTAGTAGTAGGCCTGCACAAACGCGCCCTTCACACGGCCGTTCCCGCCAGGGGAATACAGTTTCTGACCGCTACTCTGCCGAAACCCCGGGTTTGGTGACTCTCTCACATCTCCAGAATCAGTGCAACTGCTCCTGCTCCTCTGCAACTTTGCGATCACCCCTTCGTGATCCCCAACTCGTCAACCCTGAACCAAGATCGCCCGCATGAACCCCTTGTCACGAGACCGTAGGCTCGGAACAGGAATCCATCGGCTGTTCCACATAGAGAGGGTTCGTCCATTGAGAACTCCCGTAAAAAACCTTAAATCAGGCGGTGAAGAAGTCTATCATCCATCTCTTGAATCTTGCCGATGCAACGCAGGCCTTTCCACGTACTAGAATATCCGTAGAAGCATTCCAGACTCCTGGTCCCTGGATGAGTCTAGCGCTATTGAGCTAATTCTCCGAGGGCACGTCCATAGGATCACCAGTTAAACGACCCTGGACGGTGATCTAGGGCTCTTTGTGGCTCGATTTGAAGTAATGGCACTAGTTCCAGAGTTTTCAAATTCGTGGTAGAAAAGATCGAAATCCTTTTGCGTGTTGTTCGGGTACATGTAGTCGTGGGTTTCTTTGATGCAAGCGCGGACGGTTGGCTC
This sequence comes from Colletotrichum acutatum, assembly GCF_030867785.1. Taxonomy (NCBI): domain Eukaryota; kingdom Fungi; phylum Ascomycota; class Sordariomycetes; order Glomerellales; family Glomerellaceae; genus Colletotrichum; species Colletotrichum acutatum. Next base: position 24,619 of record NW_026849117.1, read on the forward strand.
CCAGGCCTCCCCTTCGACGCCAAGCGAGTGCGCAAGTTGCCAGAGCAAATCAATACTCGTTTTTTCACGACCAATCACAAAGAGACTATTCAGAGACGATATTGAACAGTCTTTGCATATGAAAAACGCTGAGTTGAACATCGTTGCTGGGTTCAATCTTCCCACGTAGTGAGATCCGATGCCAAAATCCTGTCCCAAACCACCCGTGAAGCCATGTCGAACGACCACAACCCACCCAAATCGCCTCAAAACGATTGGAAATCAATCTATGGCTTCAAGAGACATGTTTGCTTTATTTTGGACCCCTTTTACATTCTCAATTGCGACCAACGGCACTTGTTGGCGGTGGCGGACGGGGCCGGGATGCCCTGATCGCAATTGCGATCGAGGATTGCTTCTTAGTCGTAAGCCGCCCCGTTGAGCCATGGATCGACTCCCTCTTTCTCTCTCATTCTGAATTCACTTTCAAGAGTGTTCTCAAGTTGTTCACGACTCTTTGTTGCCTTTTCCCATCATCTAGGATCCGGTATTTGCGCGTTTGTGTGTAGTTCCGGGTTGATGGCTGCTCTCTATGTCTATCTGACTTGATTCGAATGGTGCTCAACAACACGCCAAAGAGGTGAGTTATCCCCAATCGGGTGTAAGCCGGACCATATCCTTGGCCATGGAACTACGCTATAATCATTGAGAGTTGAACTAACTTTGGCGATTCGGTCGAGGGTAGATCTACAAGATCGCAGGGTCATTTTACTCGGCAGCAACAGCCTTCATTTTCACTCGGCTCGGTTGTCAGCAGCGACCCAAAGTACATTGGACCAAGCAACAGACTCACAGAAGCCTGGGTTCGGGAACAGCAAGCCACATTTCCGGCAAACCTCATCAAGCTCTCCGAGCAAGGATTCAAAACCGAGGCCAAGGTCACTGAACATCGTGTTCAACGTATTTATCAGATAGGAGAAGAGGTCACAGAGAACCTCGCAGCGTTTCAGGAGCCAAGAAAACCACACTTTTGGCCATCTAGTAATCATGGGCGAGAACAGCAAGCGAGTCCGGCAGCGAAGCCGTGAGTCTGTCACTCACGGCAAGTCCAGCCAGGTCTTAGAGGTCAAGCGACCCAAACTTAGCACCAATGTCCCAGTCGATGTCATCCAACAACCTACTCCCCAGTCACCAATGGGCTGGTCTAGCATGAAGGACTTCCTCATGACGGAGCTTAGGAGGGAGATGGGTCTACCCCTGCATCGTCACCAATCCAAGGACAACGTTGATGAAAAGAGCGTCAACTTGGCCTGCCCTCTTTTTATCAAAAACCCGGCAGCATTCACTCATGTACGAAACTCCTGTACTGATGGAAACATCAAGGGTGGGATCGGTAAATTAATGTGAGTTTACCACCCCTGTCCAAGTCATGCAGGTATGGCGTACTGACTTACCCAATCCAGCGAGCATATCAAGCGAGTTCATCTGAGAAGTGACAAGCAGTGCCATCACTGTGGAGCCCGATTCGGCTCAAAGCCAGCGGAATCCAAGTCATCACACTCGCGCAGCTGCAACAAGGTGTGGTCACCTCACGAACCCCCCCTGCTCTCGGAGGACCAACAACGTGTTCTGGAGAACATTTCGGTGCGGGCAAGTGGGCAATCGCTCGACTATAAGTATCGCCACAAGCTTCTGATGAAGCTCTACCCCGGTCAGGAGGACTGGGCGAAGAAAGTGGAGATTTGTAAGTTGACTCAAGCGCACTTACGAGTAGTTGACATGGCAAGCTAACTCGATGACACAGACCACGACGCCTATTCCCCCTGTCTTTTGCCTACGCAGCTCATGTTCGATGCGATGGAAAAGGCCGTTGACAGATGGGAACGGGGATACGCCACGCACTACGACTCTGACGGAAGCGATGCGGACTCGGAGAGATCTCGCGAGTACCGAAGACTCTCCGGATCCAGCCCGAGTGCATCATCAACAGATGCCTCGAGCGCATACCCGTCTGCGAGCTCCGGTGGATACAGCCGGACTATTGGAAACGGCAATGGATACAGCTCGCATACTTATCACAACTCTGGCTATCAAGACCAGAGCTGGGGCATGGACAACATGTCTCTTGCCACAGCCTCTACACAACACGTTACAACGTTTGGCGCCACCTCTTCATCACACGGCTCTCGGAAGACCCGATCAAAGAGTCGGCCCGTCGAGGCTAACTACGCGGGCATGCAGCTCCCAGCGGACTACCAAACCTATTCTCACTCCGGCACAGTGGACGACTTTGACAGCCTCGACGCCTCAGGCTTTGAAGCCTTTGAGCCCGTTTTCGACGTCGTATCAACTGTTCCATCCGACTACCATTCTTACACCATGGACACTGACCAAGTCCTCCCCTTTGATTACCCCACTCAAGGTCACTACTCAAAAGACACAATCAACCCCAAGGACATACACAACACTTTGATCGGAATGGGATCGGCGACAATGCCGCGGTATCTGATGGATAACGAGGAGGATTCTGGTATTATACTGCAGGATACTCAAGAATATTTGGGCTTTGCCGGTCAAGCCAGGAGGTCTCATAGATAGGCGGGGTTTGGGCTACACTTACGACGCTTACGACGGAATGATGCATAATGTCACGGAAACTGACTAGGTTGGGCGCCGCGGCTAAAGGGTGCCGTAATTTACTTTGTATGAGTGGCAAATTAGTATCTTGCTATCCTAATTTCAACATCTTGCTTCTTCATCTTGCTTCTTCATCTTCTGCTCGCCTCCTATGACTTCCCTTGTGTGTCATGGAACATTTCTGCTGCTTGCCTAAGCTTCGTACGAGGATATATGTGTGTCTTTCGAACCCTGAACCCGTCACATTAGGATCAGAGATTCCATGCCAGAAGCATGGTCAATCCGAGGGAGAAAGACATCTTGAGATCCATTCCAAGTTGCCTAGCTCCTGATCCTGGCGTAGCCGTAGTCGAGGTAGTCGAAATCGGCGGAGATCCTCCCGACGTGCCGCTCGAAGAACTGCCAGAGCTCCCGCCACTTCCAGCAGCCTCGACGATCGGTGCCATGGCATCCTTGATGAGTAGATTGGAAACCGCAGCCAGGACGCTCAGACCTTCACCGATGCCAGTGGTGTTGTCGGCCGTCATAGGGTCGACGAATTTGCCGCTGGTCCAGTAGAAGCCGCAGCGATTGCTGACTCCTGAGTTTCCAGACTTGCATTGTTTGACTGCAGCTTCAGCGGAAGTCTTCAAGACTGGAAGCCACGTGTTTGCCAAGAAAGGGGCGAGTTGCGTGGCCGAAGAAAGCCACCGGTGCACAAATCCTTTGTAGAAAAGGGCGTCGGTGGGACAGTGACCCTCGGCTGATTCGCAAGCCGATTCAAATATGACGCCGTCAGGGAAGAAGTCTTTCAATAGAGTATCGGAGAGACCCACGGCACGGTCACGCCAGATTTCGGAGCCGTTTGTCTACACCGATATTAGTCTTATGATTCTCTGAGTCTCGAGCCTTGTGCTCGGATAGGAGAGCTTACGTTATTATACATGAACGCTGCGCCTTGAATGATCATGGCTGGTGTGTAAGACCACTGGGCTTTCCCGATCTTGGTGCAGTTGTTCTCTGCAAGTGCCCCGTCATACACCTTCCAGTTACTGGTGTCAACAAAACCGACTCCAGTGAGCCAGTCCCATCTCTTGTCAGAGTATTCCGAGTAAGTTGTGTTGCCAGTAAACCGAGCAAGCCGGGCCCCCAAATTGAAAAAACACGCATTGGAAGCCGCTATGTGAAGTTAGTCTCAACTGCACTTGGTCTTATCACAAAAACAACATGACTCACTATGCTTCCATTCATATCCTTTATTGGATAGAGGAATCTGCCAGCGAAGGCCACCATCGCAGGTTTCATCATAGCGATCAGGCGATGCTTGAGTCGTCCACACATTCTTCGCTAGATCGATCCACTTGGCTTTTCCATCCACCTCGGGGAACCCATACTCGGCAGCCATAAGAGCAGCCGTGCCCCAGAAACACTGATCCTCATTTCCAAGGCTAGCTGTCTGATTGGGAGGCATGTAATCGTCATCGGGTCCAACCTGGAACTGTAGTGCCTTGCTGACTGTAGCTGCGTAGCTGTCGTCTCCTGTCAAGTGCCAGTAGTCGAGATAGGTGGCGAAGAAGCTACCGCTCAAGTACCACCAGTATCTGTTGATATCCTCAGACGACCACGGAAGTATACCTGGAGTCTGTCCAGGCTCGTCGCCTTTGTAGAACGTCATAAGGTCCTTAGCAAGAGACCGTGATGACTCCTTGATGCTGTCTGAGCTGCTGATATCAAGTTCCGCGACGACATTGAGGAGGTGGCCAAGGAGCAGGAGAGCCCCTGAAAGGGTTGAAACGAGCGGAGATGGCATGATGCAATTGCGAATAGAGAGTATTGATTTGGAGAGCTCAACTGAACCCTTCCACGCGCTGATCAAGGTCAGGTAAAACTCAACGAGTGTAGGTAAGTGAGTTGGAAAAGCGCGTTCAAGTTCGCAAGGGACCAATTTGCCTGCGCGCTATTTGGGTATTTGATGTTTCCCCGCCTCGTACCCGGTTTGAAAGACAACGACTTCAGCGAGGACTTCTCTGGATGAAAAGACTCGAAGTCATGTGCATGAAAGGAAGGAAGTAATATAAATATTCTCGCGGAGTTCCATACATCGCTTACATTCGAGTCGGGCGCTGTTTACCCCTGTTGTGCCGCATCGGCTAGCCGCCTTCGATCGAAATGCTCTTGGCACCACCAGCACTAGGCCTGTTATGTCAACAAGTAAGCTGTTGCCTTGCTCGTATTTACTATGGCAATGACTGATTACCATGGCAGCTGCGACTTAAATACAGTCTCTTCCCAGAGGTTGAAGTTGCCATAACTCCGATGCTATGCTAGATGCCGCTCAATAAATCCACGTCTACTTCTAACATCAATCATTCGGCTGGCTCTGTGCTTCCAACTGGCGACTCTACATCCTCAGATACCTTCTCTTCCCCTATCCCGTCGGCTGGAAGACTCTGGGATTTGTCGCTAGCGGCTTTGGTCTTCGTTTCCACGGCCCTTTTGGCCTTCTTAATTTTCTTTGCGTCATTTCGCTCATTGGCTCCTTCACTGTCGGACTGCGAAGCGAGTGCCTTAAGCGCCTTCATCTTGAGTGCTTTCTTCTTCCTCGCCTTCCGCTCGCTTGCCGCTTTCTTCCGTCGCTGCGCTTCATCCATGGCGGCTTTCTCTTCCACAACCCACGCAGCAATGCTGTTGACGGCCTCTTCCGGTGCATTTCGGTGGTTGAGCAAGAATCCCTGCAATTGTGCCGGGGTAAATATGTCGTGTGGGACTTGGCAACTAAATCCTTCTGCCAATTCGTCAAATTCCGAAGTTTGCTGCTTCAGAGCTTCGCCATCCTTGTCCGTTACAAGAGCCTCGGTTGACAAGTGGGGTCGGTACATGCGCTCGAACATGCCCTTGGCGCTTCCCTTTGAGATGTTCCCCAGAAAGATCATTCTATCGATACGACCTGGTCTTACGAGTGCTCTATCAAGTTTGTGAGCCACGTTGGATGTCATCAAGACGATGCGGCCTTCTTGGGATGCGACTCCATCCAAGACGTTAAGAAGACCTGACAAAGTACAGCGGCATCGCCCGAAAGACCTTGCGGTGCTGGAGCTGCTGTCGCTGTCTTCCGATGATGAGTCGTCCGGCTCAAACTTCTTGCGATGCTGAATCCCAATGGCGTCGATGTCCTCCAGTAAAACGATGCATTTCGGCGGTAGCGCAGTGAACAGGTTCTCCAAGTCGTTATCATCTCTAATGCTGGGAATATGAAGTAGGTAAAGTTCAAGGTTGAAGTAACTTGCTAGTGCGAGAGAAAGAGACGTCTTCCCGGTACCGGGCGGCCCGTAAAAGAGGTAGCCTCTCCTGTACGGTATCCCCCTTTCTGTGTAGAACTTCCTGGTTTTTTGGTTGAGATACGTCTCGATATCATTAACAAGCTCTGTCTTCGTCTTCTCGTCAAAGTGCACGGTTTCTAGGGGCCGTATAGGTCGAAGAATAGTGGTGTCCCAACTTTCTTGGTTATACTGATTTTTCGTTGCTCTCACCGTGATAAAAGCTTCACGTTGCTTGTCCGCAAAGAGTCTACAGTTGTTGAGGAAGTTTTTGACGGGCTGGACAGCGCGCCCTAAGCGCATCACGACGAGCGGCTCGTCACCTTCCGGGGCGGCAGAGTATTCATCAGGAACACCTGTGTACGCAGAGCCGACGCGAACCGTAGACACTCTTCGGACCATGAAGAAACCTCCCTCATAAATAAACCAGGTAGTACCGAAGGTCGGCAAATACTGGACCGGTACCCTCTTCTCATGATGGAGGTCATCTCGCTCGATAGGCTTTCGATAATACCATGCCTCATTCTGGATCACTTCGGTTCGAGCCGTTAAGACACGAGTGCCTTGGCGGGTGAGAACATGTGCCCCGAGCCAGTTGAGAACTTCTCTGTTGAGTTTGTCGTTACTCCCGATTGAGATGGAAGCGGTGAAGAAACGGGTGATCCACCAGTATATTTGAGTCCCCAGCTTCTGAATGCCTGTCAATGCCCTTGGCAGTTCTCCTCCCAGTGTTATTAGCAGGATGATAGTGGTGATGTCGAGTTTGAGCCAAGTTGTAAAGAATTTGAATCCAGGTGCAGTACGTTCCAAGAAGTCGTTGAGTCCCTGATGCAACTTTTGAGATGTTGCATCGGTGGCGCCAGTAGCGCTGGTGAGAAGCGAGGCTTTGGTGAGCCTAAAGAGTTCGCTCATGATTGCTTTCCAAACGTAATTGACTACTTAGTGAAAGTCTGATTAAGACAACAAATTGGGGGCCAGCCTTGGCTTTAAGAGTCTTTTACGAGGTTTCGAGAGGCAAGGTACTTTAAGAAGCCGCGTGAAGCTTCAGGCAGAAACGAGGCTGCCTGGGCCGTCTCACCGATGTCCGCTTACCCTGGAACTCAACTGAAATCGGTATGCGGCGCTAGCCAAATGGATCCAAAAATCAGTGACGCATGACGGAATGTGGCATAGTCCAATTCGCTGATTCTAGATCGAAAGCTGACGCCGCTTGTTGGAGCCAATCGTTGGCCGGGAGCGCCTTGATCTGTGACACAGTGAGACAGTCAGTCTTGGCTGCGGCTTTGCTCACAAGCTCATGCATATGCAATTATGATTGTGTTCAGGTCAAAACACACCGATCCTAACAGATTGGTAAATCGTACCAGTCTCATAGGTGAATTAGGTACTTAGTTTGGCACTGTCAAACAAGTTTTGGCATTAGCGATAAGTCTACACGCATGGATCGGGATATTTCCGTCTTTGAGAGGACCTATGAGATACAGTCACCATGAGAAGTTGATAAAGTCAAGAAGTAATCTGATGAGCTAATAACATTCTCAAAAGTGTTCAACTTTCAACTCACTCTTAGTCAAGATGCAGCGACTTGATTTGACGTGGCTTCCTGCAGAAACCTTTCAATGCGTCTCCTCGTCTAGATGTAACTATATATATCATGAATCGTCTTATTCTGTTTAAACTCACGGCTTCGTTCATCCGGGTTAAATCAATATGTCAGGGCATACTTCGTTATTTGTAAATACCATAATCAATGGTTTACATTCGTGAGTCATACTCGAGGCTAGACCTGCTTCAGATCATTTGCATCACGTTACATAATCCTTGAGCATTAGCATAGCATTTTTAGCGTTCAGTAGATGTTGGTAGGTTCCCTAGATGGCACATATTTTTGAGGTTCCCGTGAAGGTTTTCGAATGTGGTCAGCAAACTTGGTTTCGCGGCTTAGACGTTAAGCCAATGAAGGTAGTGTGTGTGCCAGACTAGAACTAGAGCAAGATCTATGGCGAATTGAAGTCTCCGCCCACCCGCCTTTCTGCCAAGCAGGATACGCAACAGTCTGCCTCCGCAAGGCGGAGCGAGTTTATTGGTCATTATCTACGAGAGTCCTCTCGCGAATGACCACTTCTTCGGTAAAATCTAACCATTTTGAGGATGGCCTGCATCACACTCAGCCCTATTTCTTTCCAAAGGGCCTCATTAGTACCCACGCCACTTAATGCAGTAGGGCGAACCAGACATGGACGATTCAAAGATGTCAGCCTTCAACATACTTTCTCAGCTGTGCGTTCCTGTCACAGCCGCATGAACCGTTTGGGATCAAGACTGCATTGAGGCGGCAAAACACAGTCAGCCCTTTTCAACAGTGGAGGCGGACCATGCTGACGATTTCTGAACCTCCTCAATGAAGTTAAAGACCACCCTCTCCATCTACAAGTGTACCAACGGTGATGGTCTGTGTGGCGAATCATTTCTATGTATTGATGACGTCTGTTGATGTGCGCAAGTTATTTCCAGCGCAGTAGCAGCTTCATGGAACTTGCTGCCTCGCCGAGTATTATTCCCCTCATGAATTTGATACCGTGGGTTCATCATGCGGCCTCTGTCAGAAATAATACTCTCAACGTCCCAGATTTTGCGAGAGCGGGTGGGTAAAGCGACGTGAGCTAGCTGGGTGACTTCGTAACGAAGGCATTCTGAACAGACGAGGTAGCAGGCAGCGGCGATGTTAGCTTTCGGGGAGTGGTGGATTGAACAGTGCTTCTGCCCAACGTCACCCCAACAAAGACGGACCCAGGTCAATACCCTGCTTCCGAAGACCCTCACGTTTTGCACGTGGGCTGAGGGTCAAACCTTCCAAACAAAGCCTGCATAATGACACAAGGGTCGTCTACTACGACGCTGTTGTCAGAAATCGTTGCAGAAACCAACTTGGCAAGGCAATCATCGGAACTGTCCCCAGTCAAAGACTCCTGGAGAGAAAAGTCGCAGGCAAAGTCGTTCGGGAACATTATCCTTGATGCCCCTCTTGACGTGCGCACGCACCTCTCGACAAGACCCCTATCAATCTGAATTCGGCCCATTACTGGACAATGCGACCTCGTTGGGAAGTGCCGCTGAAGAATGCTCCGCATTGAGTGCGACGCAACGAAGCTCATGAGTCGCCCGACCCGCACGCAACTGCGTAGCTCTCGCGAGAGATGTGGCAGTTGCCGTACGTTAGTGGACTCTTTCCAGGGGTTCCCGAGTTCCGGGTTGAGATTCCGGGAAGCTAGAGGCGTGCTAAAGGCGCGTCTTTCAGGGATATCACCGGGGCCGCAAGGTTACCGTTTGACAAAGGAGAGGGGAAAGGATGGATTGCGGTGAGGCGAGGGGCAGACGCGAGTTGAGTGCTGGCTCCCACAATCAGATATCACTCATATTTAATAACATGGCAACCTCTTCCTTTTCCAGTCATTGATTCAAGCTTTTGACTCTTCTGGAAATTCCCCTGCCGAGCTTACCATCCTCGCTTAACTCTTCAACACAACCCACACACCACCAACCATGTCTACCACCAAGCCCACTTTCGTCCTTGCACCTGGTGCATGGCACAAGGAGACCTGCTACTCGCCTGCTCAGCAACTCCTCGAGTCTCGCGGCTACCCCGTTGAGGCTGTTGAGTACCCCTCTGTCGGCGCTGAGCCCCCCACCAAGGGCCTCACGGACGACGCCAACGCTGTCAGAGCGGTCCTCCAGAGACTTGCCGATGAGGGCAAAGAGATTGTTCTCGTGGTACACTCCTACGGTGGTCTTGTCGGAGCCAATGCAGTCGAGGGTCTTGGCTACAAGCAGCGCGCCAAGGAGGGCAAGAAGGGCGGTGTCATCACTTTCGTCTACCTTACCGCCTTCGTGGTGCCCAAGGGCAAGTGCATCAGAGAGATGCTTGGTGGCCAATTCCTCCCGTGGATGAAGTTTGAGGTAAGATGACGCCGAAAAATTTTGCGCACGTTTGTGTTGCAATCCCGAAACTGACACTTTCACAGGGCAACTACGTGGTCATCCAATCCACATATGTATCGACAACACCAGCGTTATACAAGGCATCCGCGGCAAGGCGCCGGACTCGTCACAAGACGCGTTCCTCGAAATCCAAGAAGCGGCCAGGATATTTGATATACGGACGCACTGGTCCCCGGGACACCAGGGCATCGAAGGAAACGAGGCCGCGGACCGGCTGGCCAAAGAAGGAACGACACTGCCGGCGCGGATGGGTCAAATGGCAACACTAGCGGGCATCAAGCGGCTTGCAAGGGAAAAATTACAAAGCCAGCACAGGAGATGGTGGTATAAAGAGCGAAGGCCGCGGTACGCGGACTTGGGGCTTGAGGCAGCTCTGTCCAGCCCTCCTGAACTGGCCTTGCCGCGGGCTACGTTACATCACCTGCTGGCGGCACGATCGGGTCACGGGGACTTCGAGCAATATCACCGACGTTTCAACCACGACGACGCTCTAATGATGTGCTCTTGTGGAGAGGCGAAAGACGTGGACCACCTGGTCTACTGTCGACTAACGCTGGCGAGGAGGCAACGGTGGCCGACCCTCCACTCTCGCAGTATGCCCGAGCCCATAGGTCCTATGGGATCTCTCGAGGCCTACTTCAAGAGATTAATCACCGACCCACGAGGCTTCGAGGCCTTTCTCCGCGTGACGGACTTCTTCCAGAAGATCTGTCTGCGGTAGCAGCATCCACACCTAGGTAGATGTGAGTGCGGACTACAAAGAACCTCCCGATTCCAAGGGACGATTTGGGAAAGAATGAAACTGGGGCACCAGCGGGAACCGGGGACAGACAGAACGCGTAGTGGCCACAAGGCATGATTTGGAGGACGATGTAAAGAGACGACGTACTGTAGAGTAGGTAGCCTTGGCTCACGGCCCTCCACGCCATATACCCTTCGGGAGGTCTGCGGTAAGGGCTCTAGCCCGGCCGCCACGGCGTTAAATACAACAACAACAACAACAACAGGGCAACTACGTCTACGCCCAGACTCCCGAGGAGATCTTCTACCACGATGTTGAGTCCGAGACCCGCGCCAAGGCTATCGAGCAGCTGCAGCACCAGTCTGCCCAGGTCTTCGACGATGTTGTGACCTACGAGCCGTGGCATGAGATTGACTCTATGTTCTTCTTCTGCGACGAGGACAAGGCAATTCCCCTCGCCGTCCAGCAGGGTATGGCCACTCTTCTCGGCCCTAATGCCATTACCTACTCTTCTAAGGCCTCCCACTCCCCCTTCCTGTCCCAGCCGAGCGACGTCGCTGAGGGCTTGGAGCTTGCTGCCAAGGTTGGACAGGAGAGAGTCAGAGCCTAGAGTTTGATAGATTTCGTCATTCATGTAGAGAGCTCAGCACATTAGATATCCTGTAAAATTCACGATTCATGACCACATCCTCCATTGCTACCAGTGCCATAGCCATGAAGGATTTCCTGACTCAATGTGAGGGCCAAGTATGAGAGAAAAAAAAAAATGGTCACATGAAACCCCAAGCGCCCCAATTTCAGTCTGGGTTCTCTCGTAACTCTTGTTGATCAGTAGAATCATTCGACTCGAGATGACTCACATCGGATGATTGTGCCCAGTGAATGCTCAGATACCTAGAGTCTTCCATCTCCATGTAGAGTCGCAGGTAACCTCGAACGTAGGTGAGGCACATTCCTCGGCGAATGTACCAGGTCAGAGAGGTCGTCTTGACTCATGTCGGGCTCTAGTGACCGGGTGTTTATAGTTTGGCGTCCATCAAACCGTTGGCATTCGCTTCGGGCCGTCCCAAGCAGCAGGGTCCCACTCCTGCCCATATCGTCATGTACGACATGAAGCTTAGATGAACACCCACGCTTCCTGCGTCCGAGCGTGCTGCAATGGTACCTTGCCTCGCGAGAGTCTGCGAGATCGCTGTGGTCGGAGCCAGATAAGGAGCCTGACTCACAACCTCATTTGTCTCCTCGGTTTTGCCTATTCTTTTCGGGGGGCTATCCTGAGGAGAACCTGGGCAGCCTAACGGCGCTATACAGGCATGGATGCACAAGAATTGTCCTCAAATCATCCGACTTGCATAAGTCCCGTCTCATCAGTAGAGGAATACGTGTGTAATAAAGAGTGTTGTAGGCTGAGCCCCTATGTAGTAGCCATTTGTGGCTGTATGCCGCCACATGTCAACCCTGTCAGACTATGTGTGCACTTAATCCACTTCCACGAATGACGTGAGATTCCTCTCCAAGAAGGCGGGGAATAGGCGCGATAGGCTGAATGGAACGAGGATTGCATCCCAAGGTTTATTCTGTGGAATGTGATACAAATTACGGAAATGAGCCATCATCCGCCGTCTTTCTTCAAATCTTCGCAGCGGCAACCGAATATGAACACTCATCAGGGCCCGAAAGATGGGGGCCTATATAGCCCTCTCAATAACAATCAAGTCCGACTCCTGCGGCTGAATCCATACCCCAACTCAGATGAAGTGGGCAGTTTAGAAGTAGGGGAATTGCGCGATGCTCCTCCATACTACGCCCTCAGTCATAGCTGGACGGGCCAGCACAGCTACCGGGACGTCCTCATAAACAGTCGAGTCGTCACAATCGGAGCTGATCTCGCCGCCTGCGTTCACAGACTCTCACAACTGGCAAGAAGCAACTCCGAGCTCAACCCCCCCGTCCGTCACATCTGGATCGACAGCATCTGCATCGATCAGTCCAACCTGGACGAGCGCGCGTCCCAAGTCTCCCTCATGGGCCAGCTGTACCGCGGCGCCATCAGAACGCTCATCTGGCTTGGTCCCGACTCGAGCGACTGCTATGGCGCGTGGGAGCTGCTGAACAGCATATACCGCGTCTTTAGGCAGCAGAATCCCATAGCCACGGAGCCGAATGACATACCCACCCGCATGTACCGTCCCTCTGCACACGAAGCCTCCGGTCTACCGCCGTGGGAAGACTTTCGGTGGTCGCATCTCAAGAGCCTCGTGGGGAGGCGGTGGTTTTCTAGGATTTGGGTTGTTCAGGAGGTCGCCCTGTCGCCGCAGGATCCCATCTTCCTCCACGGGGAGCAGTATTTCCCCTGGAGTCACTTTGGCTGGGCAGCGGCTTGGCTGCGCAAAAATGGCTATATGCGTCTGTCTCAAGTGCCCGAGCAGCTGCGCAATATCGACACCATGGCTAACCTCCAGCGGGCGCAGACGCTGTGGCCTCTTGACGCGCTCGTCTCGATCACGCAGGTCAAGTTCAACGCCACCGACCAGAGGGACAAGATCTATGGACTCATGGGTCTTGCTCGCGAGTGTCAGGATCTGGCTACTATACCTCCCGAGCTGAGACCAGACTATCAGATTGGAGTGACGGATGTATACCTGAGGGTCGGGCGATACATGCTGGAACAGGGCCAGTCGCTTGCGTTCTTGACCCGGGCACGTTGTGTCGATGGCAGTATCACCAGAAGACAGCGGGAGAAGAGTCTAGATATACCCTCGTGGTGCCCGGATTGGAGCGATTTCGAGAATCCCAACGAGGGTATCGCTACAAGTCTCTCGTGGGTGCATGCCGGAGACAAGTCCAGGCCAGCCATACTCGGCTTCCTCGAACAGTTCTCTGCAGCGTCTGGGCTTGAACTTGAGATCCGTCACGAAGATGATCCGCGGGTACTCTCACTCGTGGGTATCAAAGTGAGCACGGTTGAGGTGGCTGTGCCGTTTGGCGTCAATCCTTCTCGCAAGGTTGATCCCGAGCAGCCTTTTACGGAGCAGATGACACGCATCTTGTCAGAGGCGCTGAAGGTACTCAAAAAGAATCCCATACCCACCTGGACTAGACAGTTTGTCAGCGCAACTACGGTCGAGCAGCATTCCTTTGTCGGCCGGGACTGGGAGCAGTCTGTCGCGGACGGCGCGGCCTATATCCATCATCTGCTGCTAAACGAAGTATCACTTTCATCCCTTTGCGTAGAGCAGAGCGGGGACCCGAATGCTCTTTCCGTACTCCAGCAATTATCTTCCGGTGGGGCTGCAGACTACTACAAGAGTCTAGTTCACAACTATGGTTTTGATAGGGCCTTCTTGGTTACGGCAGATGGGAGAATGGGCATTGGTCCATCGAACATTCGGCAGGGAGATGCTGTTGTCGTGCTTGCGGGCGGTGATGTGCCGTACTGTGTGCGTAAGGAGGGAGACTACTGGCTTTTGGTGGGCGAGTCGTGTGTACAGGGTCTGATGAAGGGGGAGGCTACAAAGGCAGTGAGTCACGGCTTGTTTATGAAGGAGAGAATGCGTTTTAGATAGTTGTAACGGACAGATCATGTACTTGATGAGCGAGCGTCGCACTTTTCCTTTATACGCCTACCTCTTCACCTCGATAATCAAATCTTCACCACCAAGCGCGTCACAATCAAATGTCAAGTCAAGAACAGATCTTGCTTTGTGAGCCGTTCGAAATAGCCCAAAACTAAGTGTCGATGTCAAAGATGGACATATCTATTGACAAACTTACCTTCGGATTCACGGAAGCCGCCGGCTCAGTCGAGTCAAGTTTTGACTTTGATGCTAGTGTGGAACTTCCTGTACGCCTAATTCGTGAGACAATCGCGTTCTTTCCGATGTCGATGAACTGTAGTCCCCTTGGTGGGTATGTGGAGGTGCGGGTGGAACAATCCCAACTGGATTGACGTGCTCCGTCAAGCCCGAAAGCTCCCAAATGGGTCTCGTTGCTGTCTTCCTATGTGATGGATACGTGTAGAATACCCAATGCACTTCTTCTCGGCGTCTACTGCTACAAAACAGGCGTTGGCCCAAAAGTCCGGTCTTTCGCTCTCGGTGGCATGATACTTGATTGATTACAGGACCGATTTGGGTGCATCCCAATGTTTAGGTTCGGGAAAGGAGACAACTGAGTCTTCCATCTTCATACCAATTTGCCACCTTCCAAGTCCAGGCCAGAAGTTTTCATGTTCCCCGATAATGCGGCCTTTTTCATCAGTTTGTCGAATGTCGAACCAACCTAGACTCGTCTTCTTCGAGCTTTGACCTGGCGCAATGCTGCACCAGCGATCGGTCCCTGGTAGTTCCCCCTTGCTTCCACTTCCCTCGGGCAATGGGGGCTGAACAAGAGTTGCATCCACACCAACGTACTTCAGAATGTCAAGAGAGAGGGGGAACGACGGCACATATGGGATAGGCTTGAACGTGGCTTGGAAGAGAGGCGTGGTGCTTGCCTCCGACTCTTTGATGTCACCGGATGTGTCGTGAGGAAAGACTCGCACAGAAGTGCTGCCATCTGGGTTTGTGTTCCAGTCGAAGGTTGCTAGATGTTTAGGAATGTTCCAATCTTTGTCTTTGTAAGTAACAAGCAAAGTGGTGGGCGAAACGACACAGGAAACTTACTTTTTCGCCCATTCCAGCATGTGTACTTTTGAGAAACGTAGATCCTTGTGATTCTTGCATTCTTCTTTTTGATACGCTTGCCGTTCTTCTCAACCGTGTACTCGTGAAATCCCGGGCTCAAGATCAATTCGTCATAGGGACCGACTGGACTTTCAGTGTAACGGATGATCTGGATCATGCTGATCCCTCCAAGGGGACGGCTACCATCTGGGCGAATAAATGAAGAATTCGCTTCGAGTGGAGAGTACGTGATTGTCGGGGGATGCTCTGCCTGCTTTCTGGGTACCCAGAAGCTGAAGACGTAGACGTCGCCCTTGAGCTTCCATGGTGCAGGGACAGGGGTGATTTCGCTTAACATCATGACGACACGAGCTCTTCTCCCTCGATCTTTCGGGGGCTATGAGTAAGCCAACAATGATAATTATCCGGAGATGCTGCTGCTTTAGTAGAGAGAAATTGGGAGACTGGATATAATGAACAGAACATCTGGCGTAAACCGGAACATCTATGAAGAGAAAGGTCAGATCTGGAAAAGAGTCAAGACGAGGAGCTTGCCGGCGCATGAACGGTCTTCGACTATTTGTGGGGAGTAGGATGGATGCCCTGGCAACACTTTCTGTCCCCAGCCCCTGGCCTACGCAGTAGGACAGTCGTGGCATGTTGCATCCACTTATCCATCGTTCAGACTAGACTATTCGTAGTGTAGTCGAATACCTTCTTGCGGGGTTAAGCTCCGGGCCGCAATCACAAGGGGCCTCGGTGCTTGGCATAGCACCGACGATTGAATTGCCTTCTTCGGAAGAGGTAAGGGACCATGTGATAATTTCTGGTATGCCAATAGCGAACTAGGAAACCTCGCTAATTCCTCGAAGCGCGCTTTTCATCGTCATCTTCTTCTTTTGTTGTGTTGTTTCTAAATTAGGGGTCTCTCTTATCTACCTCACATGGGACCACCTTTAGTTCCTGTCCACGCGGTAGAGAGGCGTTGAACCTGACGTCTACCAGAGTCCGCAGTGCTTCAGAAAAGGATTCGCCGGACCACTCCAGGTTACCACAGACGAAGGCAACTTCTGTCGCAACTGAAAACTCTTGGATAACCCAGGTTCTGCTCCACCATGGGCTGCTCATTAACGTTCGTAGAGCCTGCTTCGTAGGTTGAGCATCCTTGGTGAATAATAGCGACGTGACATATCGATGGCTAAGACCTTTCTTTTCTTTTGCCAAGGTCTGTATCAGGTCGATAGCGTGGTGAGTATTAGCCGTCCCCTCGCCTAGGAAAACAATGACCTTCGAAGCGTATCTGTACACTGCCCACATCCTCTTGACCTGCAGATTGACTTCGGAGCGATCCTGTTGATTGATGCATACTGCATCAATCCACAATAAGCGATCTTCTTTTGCCGACCGGAGACGATGTAAAGCCGTTTCGAGATTTTGAGTGATCTTGAATGGCTGTCCTTCTAGAAGAATTTCGACTCTTTTCGTTGTGTCGCCCCATGCGTATGACAACGCCTCATACTGGTACGGAATTCGTCCCAATGTAGATGGCTTCAATTTGCAACTGATCGGCTGAGATCCATGGCCTGCGAGCAACTGAACGCATCGGAGAGCATAGGCGAACTCCTGTGGTCCGGATCCTTCAGGTTCAGCATCCTTTAACGTCGAAAATGGACCCATCGCCGAGCAATGTCTATCAGAGACGAGGTCACTAAAGTTGAACGCTTGTCGAGTACATGTCAAATGAGAGTGATGCAGCGGTCACTCCCGCTGCATAAAGCGCCGTAGACTTCTCTTGCTTGGTTGCTGTGCGATGTTCAAGAGAGAAAATGAGGGAGGGGAAGGTGGTGCCATGTACTGCTCAGGGCTTAGCGTCTCTTCTCAATTGGCTCGCCGGAGTTGAATGATCAGTGTCGCTAGGCCCTTTAGTTGGTTGGCGCCTCGTAAACGACCTAACATTTCAATTGTAATTGGAGCGGTGCAGCCTTCATTTGCCACGTGGATGTGGGCAGGAAACCGGACTACCTTGTTTTATCATTCAAAGATCCTGTTGTTTTTCAGTCCTTGAATACGATTTCACGGGAAATTTTTGACACTCGTCCGAAGCGTAATGACTCCCATGACCCCGAATCGTGCTCTCTTAGCCGACCATCCAGAGTTTGGAGGATGGTTAAGACGCGAGATGCTTTGACGAAACCCGCTAGAAGTCAAACAGAGACCTCTGCACAATGATCTATTTCATGTTTCATTCTCCTACTTACTTTAAGCACGTAGGTGTGCGTCGTAGAGGGTATCCCACGTGTTTGATGAAGTTGCGTGAGGGAATCCGTGGACCAGGGTAAAGAATGAGAACAGGAGCACCAAAAGATTAGTCGCTATCAAATATCAGGAGTAACATGTCGAGGGGGCATCGAGAGATCAACCGTGGAATAAATAGAATATACGGACACGCATTATCACCTTGAAATTCATCAACGCACCAAGAAGGGTTGATCTCATTGTGTAACCTCCCAGACTCACTCAATCACTCTTGATGAATACATGTCAGGGTATTGCTAAGAAAATGGCGCGTTATCCCATCACCTACTACGTAGAAGATGTCAGTATACCCGTCTCTAGTCTTTCTATAACTTTTGCTTTACTCTGAACTATTCATAGGCGAATATGGGGGGAATCAGGTCGGATAGCTATATGATTCTTTATTATCTTTGAGGAAAGCACGCACATATATACTGACGCCATCTCGCAGTAGATCGGATCTTCGATTCTCTGTCAACGGAAGTATCGAGTAGATCTTACAATCGCCCCCTTATTTATAATCAATCAAAAGGCACGGAGAGCGTCTCAGATTCACGCCGAGTTCTCCGACGCCGCAGTATGCAACATACGCGCCTCAATATTTTCCAGAACAGCCATCACTAGGCATCCACAGGACGTAACCAGAGCTATCTCCTCCAACGCGGTGACAAGGATCTGCAAGATAGACCCTGCAATTCTTCATTCATAACTTTATTGACCGCGTCATGATCTGGCGCCTTTTCATTAGATCAACCCACGGTCGGTACGGGCTCGGCCACAAATTTCCAAGTTTATCCGGAAGCCAAGGCACCACGGATTCCGAAACATGACCTTGATGGCTAAATCGGCTTATATTGGACAAAAGGCGCGCGGCACACAGCCTCTTATTACCATGCAACCAATATCCATGCTTCACGTAAAGCCGCGGATTCCTGAAGGAGGGGCAACTGGGCCTGGACTCTACGTCCCTGAGTCATGAACTTATAGGGCTGCCACGCCGCTGGAACTGTCAGTCCAAACATTATTATTAAAGTTTATCTCCGTGTGATTTAAATTATCCGCATCGTGTAAGCGATTTGCACCGTTGCTAAGAATAACCGCATCAACTGCTAGCAGAGAGCTCCAGGCACGTGGGCAAGCTTCCTCACGATTATGCTTGTTAATATGGCGCAAAGTTCTCCTGACAGTAAATTGATCGACTGAACTTTACGCCAAGACGGGAAAGTTCAGATGGCAGTTATGGCCGCAGTTCATCAGCCGCTGGCAGAAGAAGGCCTGTTAGCTTGTCTTAGACGGTAAGAATTCTATATATCCTAGCAATCAGACATGATCCGGTCTAAGTCAATTGCACCTGCCCATCGCTCACTATCCTTTGACGATTATTCAATCTTTACCTTCGCTCTTTGAGCATAGTCATTCTTTACCTGCCCTTCGTTCATATGCATCCTAATGGCCTACTCCGCGGGCTCGCCCTGCTGTTACTCAGCAGCGGGGCCGTCTCACTCCCGCACCAGGATAGCCGGAACGATCTGATGCACAGCAGACGCCATCTGATGGCGAGACAAGCCCCCGTCTCAAACACCACAAGACCAGCTAGCACCAGAGCCTCCTCCACACAACCCCTAATCACTCCCGACCCCAGAACATCCACGCGCGTATCATCCGCGTGGACAACCATCGGGACGTCTAGCTCAGCACCGACAACTCAGACAATCTCTGGTGGAGAGGTCGTCGTAGCAGTTATCGGAGCAACCTACGTAGCTGGCGCTGGTGGCGGATCCCTTGTGGTTGCTGGTGTCACGCATGCACTAGCTCCTGGAGCTGTTGTGTCAATCATCGGCACTGGAGCGAATGGTGATACTCCTGAGATTGAGAACATCTCGAACCCGGCCCCATCACAAAATCCACAAACCTCGGATCCGGCAGAATCCAAACCTCCTTCTTCTGCTCCGTCGGTTCCCAGCTCTACCTCCGCAGCCCCTACTTCAACATCTGCAACATCATCTTCTACGCCATCGTCCACGGCTGTACCAAATCCCTACATCATTCTCACTTCGCAAAATTCCACAAAAGAAGAGATTCAAGATCTCAACAGCACACTCTCAAGAGATGCTGCTCCAAGGTCACTAGAGGAGGTCATTAGTGATCGCACCGGCTTGGTGGCCATGTTCAAGGCGAACATCACCACCGAGCAGGCAGACGCTATGTCAAAGCGTCCGGGTGTAAGTCTAATTCTTCCTCCTTCCGCGAGACTTCGCAGTACTAAGTGAACACATAGGTTGCTGGGGTCACTCCCGACGAGAGGCTGGAAGAAGAGCAACCGCCGTCATCTTCTGCGCCGCCATCATCTGCATCCCGCCAACCAACGGCCACTGGCCCACCTGGCTCGCCGAAGACAAGTGTTCCTAACCCGGCTGACATCGCACTACAATCGGATGCAGTTGATGAACTCAAGGCTATCTCGCAACCAGCTGGAGCAAGCATTGCAGACTTGCCTGGGTTCGGATATGCTTCAGAAGCAGGGAAGGGAGTCACTATCTATGTCATTGACACGGGCGCCAATGCTGAGAACTCGGTATGACATCTCCAAAAGACATATCCCGTCCGTGACCAATTGCTAACCCATGGCAGGAATGGACAGGCATGACGGGAACGAAGGGCTTTATGTACGCCCCTGGTGCGACGAAAGATGAGACCGACTTCTTGAATCACGGCTCGTGCGTAGCTTCAAAAGCAGCTGGACCAGCATACGGCACCGCGAAGGGGGCCGATTTGATTGCTGTCAAGCTGCCAGGAACTCTCTCGCTTTCCGCTATCTTCACGGCTCTGATTGAGATTAGCAACGATGTCTTCCAGAAGAAGCTTGAAGGCAAAGCTGTCATCAATATGTCGCTAGGATCTCGTAAGTCTCACGTTGAGCCTCGTTCTCTATCAGCCTGGCTTTGCTGCACTTCTAAGAACACACTAATCATCCACCTATGGCAGGTATCCCTGACAAGCTGTCGTCTACCACCACCGCGTACAAGCTACTTCTTGTGGCCCTTATGGCGGAGGATATCGTCATCGTCACGGCTTCTGGAAATGATGCTGTGAGTCTTCCAAAATTGTGCCTTCTATCTTTGGATTTCCATCATACTAATCACGTTTTGTTGTTCAGCAATACGGCGTCGATGATGTGACGGAGTACCCTGCTCTTTTCGGACCTACCACGGATATCATCGTCGTTGGCGCGACTGAAAATGACGGCTACCGCGCATTCTTCTCTCAAGGCAGTGGAGATCAACTGACTGTTTCCGCCCCCGGTTTTGTGGATTGTGCCTCTGGCAGATCTGCCGGCTCGCAGGAGCTTTACGGAACTTCCTTCGGTGAGCAATTGCCAATTCTTCTCGCAAAAGTTGCACTTTTAGGAGAGCTGTTAACTGACGTTCAACCCCTAGCCGCGCCTGCAGTCGCTGGCGTGATTGCAGTCTGGCTATCTCAAGACGAGCACAAGGCCCGTCTCCAGGTTCCGGGCTCAGTTGCCACAAACGTCAAGGAGATGGTCCAATCTCTCGCATACTCAAGAGTCGAGGGCGAGCCCGCAGTCATCTGGAACGGCATTGACCCTCGCGGTCTGGCATGTTCGGCTCCTGGATCTTCTGCGGGCAGACGCCGCCAAGCGGCGCCTTCGAGCGGCGCCGGTGCCTGTCAAGCAACCTCCATTGCCTCCGCAGCTCCCACTAGTACCTCTGCTCCGGAAGCTCCGACTTCGACCTCTGGTCCAGCTGTAACTCCGGCCGCGCCCTCGTCATCGGCATCTGCACAGCCTTCCCCGCCGCCAAAACCTACATGGAGTGATGCTCCCCAAGGCTTTACTAAGGTTTTGGAGCAGGATGGAGTAGCTAGTGCCGACTACGATGCCACTTCTGACAGTGCAAGTGAAGGAGTGACGAGCGGAATAGAGCAGTGGTGTCTCTCTAAGTGCACAGGTAAGTTTACCCCATCCACAAGCTATCTTTCACGTCTGACGGCTTCTCCCGAAGACCAATGCGCCTCTGTTTTCCTTTACAGAGTTCTTCAATTCAACCGTGGTGCCTACAACCCTTATTATATCTGCAACAGGTTCGTTCTCTCTATTGAAGCGTCAGTGTGTACATCGCAAACGAAAACCTAACATCCGACGCCTTAGGTACAATAAGGTCTGGTCTGATACATTTATTCAAACCGGGATCAGTTCAAGTGACGCGGGAGTTGCGTTCAAGTAAGTTGTTCCGGGAGGGCCCTATTCGTATCTTCATGGCTAACTCTGTTTCAGCAAAGTATAGAATGCACAAAAGCATGTGTCCGCGCTTGACGTTTCCAGTACTTGCGTGACACCGTGATGTTAATGCTCCTACATACTTACTCAGAGTCACACGAATAAAAAACATATTTCAAAGCGTTCAAGCAAATTTCCCGAGTGCTCTCCATGTCTAAGACGACAAGCAAGAAGAAGTCTTTCTGGCTGGTCTCTAGCCTACCTGCTTATTGTTTCCCCGCTTTCTACGATGCTACTACATACATATTTCTGATCGCTTTTTGCACTATTCAAGACTGTAGAGGCGAATTTGAACAATTCCAATTCAATGACACCTCCAAGCTTGCTGTAAGAAATGCTCGCCGAACATGGGGCTGCAATCCGTGGCTAAAGCGGCATATCCCACTCATTAAGATAGAGCCGTCAAGTGCCAGCAAGATACCATATACAAAGCAAGGTGTTTTCATTCTGACTTTGGTACTAAGGTGTCTTCAAATCGCCTCATCTGCACATACTGCACGACCTGGTCCATATTTAAAAGAGGATCAGTAGACTAACCTTGGAAAGACGACGTTGAATATTTTCTAGGGACAAGGAGCCAAGGCAACAAGGGCACAGGCTGTCTGACATTTTCCGAATGCCAAGTTGAAAGAGACTCGAGCTGGTGCCGCCCCTGCACCAGCAGTTGCGCCCCAGACACAGTCAGCAGCAGCATAGCAGGCCGTGGCCACGCCGGCGCACCCAGCCTGGCAAGTGCCGTGGGCTAGAGGGCCGGCACATGCAACAGGAATATCTGCTGTGAGAAAGATTTGGAATAAGTAAGATACCACTGTGGGAAGTTTTATCGTGATTTGGTGCCTCTGCTGTCTTGGTGTCGTTATCAAAGATGATTTTCCGTGCTGTGTAAGGTGGCAAAGACTTATTGGCAGGGAATTGTTTGACTTGCAATGTTTCCATGAATCGCCAATTCAATTAGATATATAGATATGTTTTCCAAACTTTCTCCGTTGATGCGACTGTCACAGGCCCAGAAAAGTAGTGTGCGTCATTGGATTGCTTTTCTGATCGGCCTCCTGTGGGAAAATATTCATGTTCGAAGCAGACAAAAAGTTTCACCCACGCGAAGTCGAAGCACGGAGCTAATCCATCTAAGATACAATACTACCATCCTCCTAAATTTGCTTCTCACTAGGATATCACTTACTGGTCTTGAACTTTATCCCTTGCTTCTAACACTTATCTGATCACCGTATGACGTTTCGAAGGAAGCTACGAAATAGTTCATTGCTCTTGTCGGGGTTTGAAGTACACCCACAAGGGAGGCTTGTCCCAGAAGAAGAAAACCTTTTGACCATCTGCCCAAGATTTGCTCTCCGGCGCCAGCTCCAAGTCGAAGTTCCAAATGATGCGGGCAAGAATCAATCTCATCTCGGCAAATGCAAGGCTAGATACGCATCATGTTAACAACCATCTTGGTCAAGACCTCAAGGACGAGGAAGAGCGCGTTCAAGTACGAGAAAACATACTTCATGCCCAAGCAATTGCGAGGGCCGTAAGAAAACGGCTGATGCAAGTTCTTCTGGTCGCCATCGAAACGCTTATCATCCAACCAACGCTCCGGGATAAACGCGTCCGGGTAAAGGAACTTGGTGGGATCGTGATACGCAGCATACTGCCAGATACCAAGAGTCGTCTGCATGGTATTTGATGTCAGCATAAAACTCAAGCAAGCCGCGTCGTCATGGAGGTAGGCAGACTCACCCCTCCAGTAACCCAATCCCCGGCGATCTGCGCACCGCTCGGAGGCGTCTGACGCAACAAGGCAATCGCAACGGCAGGATAAACCCGCATTGACTCTTTGAGAACAGCAAGCATGTAAGGGAGGCTCTGGACGCTGTTGACATCAATGTCCTGCTCGCTCTTGAATGCTGAGCGGACTTCGGCATTCAGCTTTGCGAGGACCTCGGGGTGGTTGCCCAAGAAGTATGTCGTTGCCGCGAGAGTCGTAGCAGTTGTCTCAGAGCCAGCAGTGGTGAGGAGGACCATGTTATCCCTCATCTCCATCGGAGACATTTCCTACACATCATATCTGTGAGACGAAAACGTAGGAAATTTGGGCTGTGAACTTGGTAGTTGGTACTTACGAGCTTCTCGCCGCTCTTCAACAAGGCTTGAACAAAGTCTGGCCGATCACCTCCGATGGCCAGCCGTTTCTTCAGATTCTCCTCCGCCATCACCTGGCTTAGATGCCGCTGCTTCAGCACATCCTTAGGGACAAAGAGGAGGAAGTAGAGAGGCTTTAGCACGGAGAAGAGAGGGAAGTCGCTAATGGCTTGAATCCATGGAATTATCTTCATGGACGCGAAGAAGCTATCCACCCACGGGTGCGAGGCCGAGTTCTGCAAACATCCAAAGGATTCGCCGAAGGCTAGATCCCCAATAATGTCAAAGGTCGTCCACTCGAACCACTTCGAAGCATCCATGGCCACCGTTCCACCTTTGCTGTGTTCATGTACTCTCTGGATGAAGAGGCTGATCCATCGGTCCATCAGGGGCTGTTGCTCCGCCATTGCTCGAGCAGAGAACGCGTGAGACAACAGTCGTCGTGCGGGCCCGTGCCTCTCGCGTGATGCCGAAATAAGGCTCTTGTCCATCTCTTCGTTGCCGTACTTTGGGTCTTTTCCGTTCTCGTCTTGCCCGCGCTTGAGGTGTCCACAGACATCCTTCCAAGCGTCAGCGTGTGCAAGTGCCAGCTCGTTGGGTCCAACGCGGACGACGTCGCCGTAGCGCTTGTGCAGTTCCAGAATGGTCAGGTGGGGAGTGCCTCGGAGGATGTTGATGGCTGCGGGTAGAGGCGTAGCTGCCCATAGCTTGGGTCCCGGGTAGTGGCGTAAGGGGTGGAAGAAGAGGTTGTAGATGACCGTTGCCACTCCATAGATGCTTAGCTGGAAAAGTGGTTAGCTTGGGCACGGCATTTGTCCTTTCGACTGGCATACCGCAGCCGCTGAAACAAGCAGCGACAGCGCGACTGAAGGCATCGCGAATATAACGACAGGCTTCGCTGCCACGACCGCTAAAAAAAGAGGGAGAATACGAGGATCAATTGGAATCTTGTGACGGAGATTGTAGTTTGGTGTATTGACTGTTGCTAGTAAAATAATGAATATCGATGCCGAGGGGTTCGATAAAGATATTTTTATTTCATGTCTATTCTCGCAACATCAACTCTAGTCGTCCGCCGAACGACGGCTTAAAAGTACAATGCTCTCTTATGAGTCCGGCCCCTGGCTCCGGCTCGGTTGCGCGACGTAGCCCGGCCCGCCGATCTCCCCGGATCTCGGGTCCCAGTTTCCCAGCCGGGGGCCGTTTCCCGAGCGGTGGATCCTGTCTTAACGGCTCCCGACCTATCGCGCGAAATCCATTGTAGCGTTCCGCTAATGAGAGTCGATGCATTTCATCTAATGCATGGTGCTTATTCTCCGACATTTCGGCACTAGGATCTACGTTGCTTTCCAGCTTACGCCATTTGCATACGAAAGGGTTGTCATCGGTTGGATGTCAGCGCTGTCCGTGAACCATTCGGGTGAACATGGGTGCTTGTAAAGCACGAGTCAACCTCCGGGATTATGGAGATTATACCGGCACGTCTGCGG
This sequence comes from Colletotrichum acutatum, assembly GCF_030867785.1. Taxonomy (NCBI): domain Eukaryota; kingdom Fungi; phylum Ascomycota; class Sordariomycetes; order Glomerellales; family Glomerellaceae; genus Colletotrichum; species Colletotrichum acutatum. The sequence continues at coordinate 50,160 of NW_026849117.1, forward strand.
GTGCTTCCTAATGGCCGAGGCGATTTGATAAAGCTGTGCGCCTGAGGTGTGCTTGAAGACGAATCAGGTCCAACTTGGCAATTCAACGACCCAAGCTCGATGCTCTTCATCGAGGGAGGCAAGTGCACCATCCTTGAGCCCCCGAACCCATTTTTCGGACCACCATCTTGCCGGAAGCCTTTGGATCATCTTGCAAAAGTACGTGTACACAACCAACGCTTCCTGTGACGCATGACGACCCTGGATCAAGGCGATCAGATCTCCCCTGTGGTCCGATACGTTGCTGATCCAGAGGAACCCGTGGAAAATATCTCTGCTTTCTGGGAACTCGGCCAGGACCGCAAAGGTTGCTTCAAGCTCTTCCGCGGCATGCAGATACGTTTCGTAATGTTCGTTCGAATCGACTTCTTTTATGCGGGCAAGCAAGGTGCTGAGGTATTGCTTCTTTGATGTCCTCTCACGATCTGCGAGCATTCCCATCGTATAGCCAATCACTGGATGGGTTAGACTGGTCGTGGTGTGCAGTGCCATTGACGCCAGCGCGATTGACCTTGATCCGTGGAAGAATACCATCCAGTCCGGGGATGATGTTTCTTTCCGACTCGGACGGCCAAAGAAGGCATCTTGGGGGTGTTCCGTCTGTGAGATGACTAGAAGAGTAACAGGGATATTAGCGCCACATATCTGTCGAGAGAAGCGAATAATGCGTACTATAAAACATGATGAACATTGAGTATAGGAAAAGGTTTTCTCGCATGGCGACATCTTCCACTTGATCTATATGGTGTATTGATGCAATAGTCGCCGCTGTCGATGTGTTGTGATGCTTCAGTGCATGTCGAAAGAGGGCTTCTTCTCGCGCTGGGTTCAGAGTTGCTAGGTGAACGGCAGACAGGGCCAATAAGCTCCGCATGACGAAGTCACAGCGGAACCCGATTTGCGCCGCATTTCTCAGCCAGAAAGTCCTGATCACAGGGCTGACTGTCAAGCTATCATATGTATAGAGTGTCCAGTGATGTATGAGTTCGAGATCAAGCATATTGAGATCAAGTGCTCCGTCCCTGAAGGAAAGACTATGAGACAGATTTGGTGTCGTAGTCTCTGTGGGAGGACATAGTTCCTTTGAAAGGAAACTGCAGGCAATAGCTTGCTTGGTGCATTGGCTACATTGCGGTCTTCGCTCATCACACTGTCCCGAGTAGCAGTCAGATCTGGGCTCAACCTGACTTGGGGTGGCCGCCTACTTTTACGTGCCTCGTCTTACAGGCAATACATCCCGTTCGAACCTTCTTATGAGCTCTCTTAGGCCCATGTCGTAAGGAAGGAAGGAGTTCCATGCCAAGGTCTGTCGTTTACAGCTCCGGTGGGCACTGATCCAGGGGCCAAAGGGCAAGCGTTAGATGCCGACGTCAGGGGTTGCTGCTGAAGAGTCTAACTGCATCAAGGCCGGCGGAAACAGGGAATGTTAGAACGAATGAAGATTTATTTTGATCAGAATGCGTTCTTTGAAAGGATTGCAGCGGACGGATGGCCTTGCGGTTGTGTTACTGACGACGGACTTACGGGTCCCGGGCAGGCGGGTTCGGATCACTTGGCCCCACTTCGTTCTCGTCGCGAGTCCGAAGTGGGGCTGCGCTTCGACTTAGACGGAGGACCAATCATGGTTAACGAATTGCGCGAAAGGCCTACAAGCTCGTGATCATTGAACAACTTGATGAGGGATCTCATGATTGTACATGAGGCCATCATTGTTTTTAAGCCCTCGTTTTCTTGTGAAATGTCTGCTTTGGTTCTGGCAAACCTATCCGAGGCCTGGCTTCGCAAGATGCTCCGACCTGGACCATGACGAGTATTACCTGGAGCCTCATGAAAGCTTCATGTCGTTGAGCTGTAAGTTGAACTCGCAGCTCTCTTCAAGTTATATTTGGAGCCAAGTTAGTAAATACTTGAGGTCCTACCCCCTGTTTCTAGTGTTCCTAGACGTCTTACCTCCAGCCCTGAGTATCAGAGCCCGGGACCCATGCATACTTCCCGGGCTTTAAGAGACACCGCTTCCCCTTCCGTTCCACCGTCTATTGCAAAGACCATCGCTCCTACCTCTGTACGAAATAGCCCTTTCTCCTGTACAACATGTCAATGGCTCTTGCAACCCAGATGCCCCGCGCCGTAGGACTCGCGACGCGATCGATTCTCCCACCAGTCAACGCTCGATGCATAGCAACTTCTCCTACTTGCCAGAAGTTTGTCTCTCCACGCCCAAATCGTCGCGAAGTTGCTCTTCCTACACAATCACAGCCCAAGTTCCTGGTGGAATACGCCGTGTAAGTATCCCAGTCCAGAGCGCATCACCCATGGGTTACTCCTAATCTGTGCTTCACTAGAACCACCCTCGACAAACTCGCCAACTGGGGTCGTCAGTCATCAATGTACCCAATGACATTCGGCCTCGCATGCTGTGCCGTAGAAATGATGCACATCGCCGGGCCACGATACGACCAAGATCGATTCGGCTTCATGTTCCGAGCGTCACCGCGCCAGTCGGATGTCATGATAGTCGCGGGTACCGTCACGAATAAGATGGCGCCCGCTTTTCGCCAAGTCTACGATCAGATGCCGGAACCACGTTGGGTTATTAGTATGGGGAGCTGCGCCAACGGCGGGGGGTATTACCACTACAGTTATTCTGTAGTCCGTGGATGTGATCGCTTGGTGCCGGTGGATATCTATGTTCCTGGATGCCCGCCGACGAGTGAGGCGTTGCTTTATGGGATGTTGCAATTGCAACGGAAAATGCGACAGGGAAGGAAGTCGAGGATGTGGTATCGCAAGTGAGCTGAAGAGATCCTCCTATTGATCTGTTATCTACACTCATTTTATCTCAGCTCCTTGATGAGTAGGAAAGAATGGAATACATTAGATACCTGGCTTTGGTGAGAAGGTCTTCATTAGAGGTCTGACAGTAGAAAAAAGCTTCATGATCCACAAGTAAGTGGGAAAGGGTTGCACTGCATGAGGCTAGGTACCTTGATGGGTTCAATCTTCAGGTAAAGGGGAAAGGGGTCATAGGATCCAAAGTTGCCTCATCTGTTATCTGCCACATCATGAGTTGGATGCTTGAGTTGTTGTCTACTTCGGCGAAGTCTCCCGAGGTATTACTGCATCCGTTGCTCAATTCCTGGTGTGGTCAGATGAATTTTCTTTTTGGCATTGCAAACCCGAGATCGTTGGTCTCTTAAGTCCGAATTCGTGAACAGAACGGTCTCAGATAGAGAACAGAGACTCTGAGAGGTAAATGAGGGTATCTGATTCGATTTTCGATCTCTAAAAGCAAGTTTTCCATTGTACCCCTGAACGCCATGCCATGCGACATCCCCGAGAACCCGCCAAAGGACCGTCCGCTTAGAAGGCGGTTCTGCGCTTGCGTCCAGTGTACTTGGAGGTAGACTTGACGACCTTTCCCTTCCTCTCCATCTGCTCCTTCTTCTTGACGATCCACGCCTTGCTCCCCTTCTTGATATCACCCTTACCACTCTGCTGGCTGGCCTTCCTCCTCGCATCCTCGACATCGACGTTGTCCATGCCGTCAACGACATTTGTGATGTCGCCTCCGCGACCACCCTCTGCGGTACCGCCGACAGTCAGCACAAGGTAGAGCTTGACATTCTTCGTCTCGGGGTCGTCCTCGAGCAGACCAGCGCCGAAGCCGGCCTTGACTGCGGCCTGGGTAATCATGTTGCGCTGGGTATCGTTCTTGGGGTAGAATTGGCACACAGCGCGACCGCCTCTGCGTAATGATGCGTAGAGGCCGTTGAAGAATCTGGTGAGGCGGCCCTCGGGCGAGGTGTCGCTGCTCTCGGCGTTGCAGAGCCATTGAATTGCGGAAATGCTGATCGCGGCGTCGAAGGAACCGGCGCGGAAGGGTACGCCCTGCCCGATATCTGCGAGGAGGAGATCGCCCTCTACGTCTCTTTGGAGAGCAATATCGAGCATAGAGGGTGACACGTCCATACCGACCCAGGTGTGTGGCCCGCCGTCTTCGGGGCCCTCGGCGGTGAGGATTTCGCCGGAGAGACCGCTGCCGCAACCGACGTCGAGGATGAAGGAGGGCTGCTTGAGGTCGAGGAGCTCGAGAGCACGGCGGGTCATGGATGCCTGAATATTTTGGATACGAGAACTCGTCGTGTACTTGCGGGCTTCGGAGTCATTGTAGTGGATGTCGGCCGCACTGAGAGCAGAGAGATTTGGTCAGCTGGAGGCACATGGCGGGGTTGGAAGGGAGGTCTGTAGCTTACAGGGTATCCTCAGGGCGCGACATATTGGGCAGTTTCTGGTAGAAGATTGACCTCGGTTGATCTTAACTGGAGACTCCCGTCAATATTCGCTTCAGAGCAGTCCGTCGTCACTCCGGCGCATCGAAGAATTGGGCGGTGAATTGTGTGTCGTGGGAAATCCTCAAAAATTCGCAACTGGGGGGTCACGGATAGTTATCGATAAGAAAACGGTCAATCACAATCAAGGGTTTATCGATAAGGATATGCTCCCCGCAGCCAGGGGTTGGTGGGGTCGAAGATAGGAGGATGCGTCCAATTAAACGATCGCTTATCTCATCCACCGCGGATCATGGAAACCCCCGAGTGCCCGTCCACTAAGGTACCCGACGCGCAAAGGCCACGCTTTCGCAAAGTGGATTTCACGACGCGCCCTGGCCAGCTCCGTCATAGCTTCAAGAGGCAATGTAGGGAGCTTCTGTGCGCAACCCTCCTACCCCGGCAGACCAATAATTCACCAACTTCACACATTCGCTCTCTTTATTTCCTACTTCACTTCATGCCACGTACTACGACGACATTCTAAACATCACATCCGTCACCATGTGGATTCTACCTTTGGTCGGCTACCTTGGCTCCATCGTGGGCTTCTGCTTCCTGACCCTCGCCATCGGTTCGTCTTGACCCCCCGATTCTCCCTTGGCACTCAGGTCGAGGATGTTTCCTTACTGACACCCTTGTGTCCAGCTTCCGGTCTGTATTACTTATCGGAGCTTGTCGAGGAGCATACCGTCTTTGCGAAACGCCTTCTTACCAAGTTGATTTATTCGGTCATTGTCCTGCAGTTGTTGCTATGCATCGTCGACCGATTCCCGTTCAAGTTGACCCTCATGGGAGTTATCTCCCACGTCGTCTACCTCGGCAACATGCGCCGCTTCCCTTTCGTTAGACTGACTGACCCTCTCTTCCTGGCCTCTTGTGGTATGTTTATGTGCTAGAGACTGACGAAAACACACTATACATTCACATTCGGAACTAACTTTTGATTGTCTAGTTCTGGTCCTCGTCAACCACTACCTTTGGTTCCGCCACTTCTCTGCCGCGCAGCAAAGATCGTATTCGAATATGCACTCTTACTACGACCAACCCGATGTCCCGAGCTTTACCGAGATCGCCTCATACTTTGGACTCTGCGTTTGGCTCATTCCCTTTGCTCTTTTCGTGAGCTTGTCCGCTAGCGACAACGTCCTGCCTACGATGGGAAGCGAAGACCCGCTGCGGGACTCCTCCGGCAAGAGCAAGCGCCAAGGTTTCGTCAAGTCTATCGTCGATACAGTTCTTGGTGCGCTCGCGGAAGTCTTCAGAACAGTCGGATGGGAGCGGAGTTGATCTTCTCATGGTGTCAGCGGTAAAATAGGCGAATTTCACATGCGGAGCATGTGGTGTGTACAATATGTCGGTAGACTACGATAACGACGGAATTATCAACCCTGAGAAGGAGCGAGAGAATAGATACCCGGAGATCTTCTCCAACCAAAAGGCCCCCTTTGGCGTTGTTCTGCCCGTGCGGCCCTTTTTCACTGAAGCTCAGCCAGCATTGTCTCAATATATGGACAAGTTGCGGATCGATTCCACAACACCTCACCATGAGGCCAGCCCAGCTGTCTAATTATGCTTTTACTACCCTATTAGCCATGACCTGCCACGCAAGCGACCGCCTCTGAAATATAGTGTTCTCGGACTGCGGCCACGGTGAGGGGGCCAATCAAGTCAATACACACAAGTACTCTGCATGACCACTGCAAGCGAGGTCCTTGTTGGCTGGAATTTGACACGTTCGGGCGGCCAAGCGGCAAAAGACCATCCTCGAAGGAGCAAACACAAACTCGGTGACAAGGTGCCAGGCTGTTGGCGCGGTCGATCATCGAACCTTTCTTTCCCCTCGCACTCTGTCATGGTCTTTTTGCACCGCAATCTCCAATGCGTTCGCATTCCTCCTGATACAATGGACAATCCGGTACCAGGAACGAACGTCCGTGCCTTGCAGTAGCCCTCGGGAGCCAAAAGTACCTGCCACGCCTGCGTACTTTTGCCTTGTTGATGTTGCAAGGTTCTTTTGAGCGGCGGTCCGCCGCCCGAGTCCCGGATCCCGGAGGCGTTGATAGGAGACAATCATCCGCGGCTCCGGACCTCATCATCATCATCACCATCATGGGCAACAACTTTCAGACTTTTTGTTCTTGTCCATAGCGAGGAGTCAGGCGCAAAAGACCCCGCTGGAAAGCCCCTGGTCTTTTTGTTGTTGAGGAGGAGGGCGAGGATGAAGAAGAGGAAGAGGAGGAGGAGGGTCCTCACGCTTCGCTCCTCATGGTGGTGAGGAGCGAGGATTTCGAGGAGCATTCATCATGACTACAAAAGCTGGGCTATCGAGCCAATTCTCCCCTTCATTCGGTCGCTCAATCTCTCATTGCAATTCACACATCTCATCTCAATCGCGGTCAAGACGAACAAGCCCCAAATTTCCACCCTCGAAGCCGCCAAGATGTCTTCCAACCAAGCTCATTCCCCCTTTCAATACACTATCATCCCCCGGCCCAGACAAGAACAATTTTCAAGCGCCTTCGCCTACGCTCAGACCAGCGGCTCTGTCAGTCTCAACACCTGGCTGACAGCCCCTCCTTCGGCGGCGCCGTTCCACAACATTGCCGCCTACCGATCGTCTACCTCCGCTTCCGGCGGCGGCGCAAACGTGCGGGGCTCCGCTCCGGCTCCGAGTAGCAACGGGGCGACGTGGGGTAGCGGGCACGGCCGGCAGAATTGAGCGCGTACCTTGGCCGCGTCGAACGCCGGACGGCAGCAGACGTTTACCTATAACGAGTGACGATGATGGTTTTGGGCGTTTTCAGGGACGGAATCTGGGATGGATAGATGGGCGTTGGGACAAAATAGCGGCACAGTTGTACATGCGTGAAGGCTTGCGAAACGGGATGGCTTATTCCAGATTGTGCTTTTCTTGGGATGCGATCGCAGGTTTTAGGACAGGCAATATTACCACATGTTTGGTCCACATATGCCAAAATGCTTCCAGATGACCCGTGCCGCAGGAACTTCTCCGACAGTGCCAATATAGTCCATTGACGATACTTGTTGGCGGTGGTATGATCTCTTAGAACCGTTAACTCCGTGCTTGAGGTCTCTCGTATAGGGAAAGCAAGACCCCCAACCCCCAATGAAGTATACCTATCTCCGGCACCACGTCCTTTACGAAGGATTACTGGGGTTTTACATGTAGCTAAACGGGGATCTATGGCCCCGAATCAACATGAAGCAGCCCATCCATCTCGTGCTTTGTGATCTTGGGGTGAACTAATTCCAAGACTATCCGTTCCAAGCGTGCTTCCAGTGAATGCGGGCCGCCTCACGTCTTACGTCCTTTAGTAGTGTTTATCCTTCGTATTGGTTGAGACTGATGGGTATATAGAGGCCGTCCCTGCGTTCTCATCATCTTGTCCGAGGGGCAGTTGCAAGCAATACCTTACTCTCTCATCCCAAACTAAGCATTACCAAACTATTCAGTACGGCACAGAAAGCTATAGCCATGTCTCCTTCTTTCAACAACGAAACCAAAGCGAGCGAGCTGGTGCCCATCTACGCCCCCCACATCGCCGGCAAGACGATACTCATCACGGGAGTCTCCCCGGGCAGCATCGGCGACAGCTTCGTCAAGCAAGTCGCCATAGCCAAGCCAGCCACACTCATCCTAGCCGGCCGCTCACCCTCAAAATTCCAACCCCTCGTCGACGAGCTCGCAACCACACACCCCGAGATCAAGGTCAAGCCCTTGACGCTAGACCTCACCTCCCTCGCCAACGTCCGCAAGGCAGCAGAGACGGTCACATCTTGGACAGACGTCCCTCACATCGACCTCCTCGTCAACAACGCCGGCATCATGGCCTCAGCCTACAGCCTCACAGAAGACGGCTATGAGAGCCAGTTCCAGACAAACCACCTAGGACACTTCCTCTTCACCAACCTCATCATGCCCAAGATCCTCGCCTCCTCTTCCTCCCCGCGCATCGTCAACGTCAGCAGCAACGCCCATAGGCTCGGCCATGTGCGCTGGACGGACTATAACTTCAACGAGGGCAAGCACTACGATAAGTGGGTGGCCTACGGGCAGTCCAAGACGGCCAACAGCCTCTTCTCCATCGCCCTTGCTGAGAGGCTGGGCACATCAAAGGGTGTGACGGCGTTTAGTCTCTGCCCGGGGTACGTCCCTACGAACCTAGCCGCGCACGAGGCGCATGACTTCCCCGGGTTTCTGGAGGCACTGCGTAAGGCTGATGTGGTGGTGGGGAGTAAGTATATGTGGGGGATGGGGGATATCAAGCCCAAGGATATGGACCAGGGTGCCGCAACGCACGTGTTTGCTGCGTTTGATCCGGAGCTGAAGGAGAAGAATGGGGAGTTTCTTAGTGATTGCCGTGTTGCTGATCCTTGGAAAGAAGAGGTGTACCCGTGGGCTAGGAGTAAAGTCGATGGGGAGATGCTGTGGGCTTTAAGCGAGAAGCTTGTTGGGCAGGAGTTCAGATACTGAGATGGCTTATGTGTATTCTCTCCCCCTTCCAATAGAATACGGCTGTGAATAATACAACTTTCATCTCAAAACCATTACCCGCAGTAGCCGAGCGGTATACAACCTGTAGAATCAGGACATGGCACAACGACCGAGATTCACAGGAATTCGAACCTCACAAGTTCGGATTCTGAACTTTTGCTTTTTTTTTTCCTCATGAAATCGTCCCCAGCCTTCGCTTACTCATGCTTCCTTGTCCTTTGCTATTCCTTAGAAATCCGAACGCTGTTGTGCTTGATGCCTTGGGGGTTTAGGGGGTTGCGGAGGTGAGCATTAGTAATGATATAAGTGCCTAGGTAGAAATCCATAAGGACTGAGAGCGATTGAGGACGTGATGTTCGAGGGTCTCGGCGGACCTTGGAAATAGAGGATGGGAGGGTAGCTTCAGCCACATCTTTTGAGCACTCGCCACAGTTCCAGAAGGCCCGTAGCACAGCCACATAGAGGGGTATCTCAACTTACCTAATCACTCACCCGGGGCGACCAGACTGCTTAGCCACAGTTTTCTCTACACAGCCACTATACTCCAATCGTTTCACCGGCTGATCCTTGCAGTCCAACGAGTGGCGAAAAAACAACCACCAACAACATCTTGGCGTTGAACGTCGTCGTCTCTAGCACCACGTTGGCTGGCTCAAAATCCTCCTCACACCGGCCTAGTCGGATTTACCCGAGCTCTGATTGGGGCTTCGAGTGCCTCCCGACGCGTACGCTCGTCATGCGTAGGGTGAGACCAGGCGAAGAAGCGAGAAGAAGTGCGACTTTGCGGCGGCCGAGTCAACAAGTTTGACAGGAAAAGTGTGCCTCCATGGCCCTCCACCTCCCACCGCGGGCTTCCTGGACGTGCCAGACAGGGAAAATGAGGCTGTGCCACTGCCGAGCTACCGACGTCATTCGTCCAACCTCGACACAAACGCGTTGGTCCCCGTCCCAAAGTTCGGTGGCTTTGCGCACATGGGATTGCTTTCAGCTTTCTCGCTGCTGTTCAAAGTCTTTTTCGCCCTGCATAATGGAGACCGAGTGGTCCTCTAGGCTCTAGCCCACAGTATCCATTCCGTCAACCTCGACTGGTCTCGGCTCTGCTATCCGACGCCGAGTGACAGACGAAATTGCAGTATCCGTATTGCCGTCGGCGGGCGAAAAAGGGCCCAAACGGATGCCTCTTGTTTGCTGGGCTGCCTCAAGCCAAGCAACATCCATGGAATGCCAACTCTAATATCGCCGTACCGCCGTATGCCCCGGTGGCGACGCGGAAGTAGGCGAAGCTTTGCCCTTTCCCCACGCCCCAAGGTCGTCACTGAGGGCTGACGACGCGGCTTTGCGACGACTTGGAGCCCAGATCCAGGCACCCTTTCATGGCTATTGGACACACTCTCACCTGAGGGGCATGTGATGTTCGGTCGAGACACGTCTCGCGCCGCAATGCAGGCTTGCGCTGCGTAACTGCGTAATCCCACATAAGCTTGTTTGTTCTTTCGTATTTGGACTGGGCGAACAGTAGTCTCCTCTTAAAAGGCTCTCCCTTCCCAGTGTTGTGCTCGCACCCTGTTCTTGAGGTCCAAGACTTTTCCTTGCGCAATCGCCCACACCACACATCTATCGAGACCAGACTGTGATGGGATCACTGTACGAGGTTCCAGAAACCAGTCGTCACCGCCCAACTAACGTCTCTCTCAGACCCGAACGCGACATGGCTCCGAACATCGACTCGGCGCTGGGGACGGCGGACATGGCGAATGAGCAGCGCGGCCTTCTCGAGCTCATTGACAAGCTGCAGTTTGCTCAGCTCGACAACGTCAAGCTTCCCCAGATCGTCGTTGTTGGCGACCAGTCCGCGGGAAAGAGTTCCGTCCTCGAGGCCATCACTGGCACCCCATTCCCTCGCGATGCCGGCGCCTGCACACGCTTCGCAACCGAAATCCGCCTACGCAGGTCGGCCGAAGCGAGTCTCAACGTCTCCATCATCCCCGACAAGAACAAGCCTTTCAGAGATCAGGAGCGGCTGAAGCAGTTTGGCGGCGCCGTCGACACCGACATGTCCTTCGAGTCTCTGATGAGATCTGCGGTGGAAATGATTGCTCCCAAGAACATTCCGGGCAGATTCGCCGCCCGCGACATTTTGGTGGTTGAGAAGAGAGGTCCCGACATGCCTCTTCTCACTCTTGTTGATCTTCCCGGTCTCGTCAAGAACGCCAACAACGACCAGTCGATGGACGACATCAAGACGATTGAGACGCTTTGCGAGCGATACATGAAGAGCTCCCGCACCATCATCCTTGCCGTCGTTGGCGGCAATACCGACTATGTCCAGGCGCCTATTCTCACAAAGGCACGCCACTTCGATCCCTCGGGCAGCCGTACCATTGGTGTTCTGACAAAACCCGATCTTTGCGAGTCCATCGGCCTGGAAGACAAGTTCATCGAGCTCGTCCAGAATAGAGACAAGCAAAACTACTTCAAGCTCGGCTGGTATGTCCTGCTGAACCCTGGACCCCGCGATCAAGGCCAGCCTTGGCCTTCAGCCCGCGAACGTCGCCAACGTGAGGAGGAATTCTTCGGCCGCGGGAAATGGCGTGCTCTTCCCAGCTCCATGTGCGGTGCCAATGCGCTCAAGCAGAAGCTGAGCGTTCAGTTGCAACGTCACATTGGCCGCCACGTCAAGACACTTCGCAAGCAGATCCAGAAGGCGCTCGACGACTGCGATTCGGAGCTCAAGTCTATGGGCACCGGCAAGGACACCGTTGAGGAGATGCGCATCGAGCTCGTTGAGCTCTTCTCCAGCTCCAAGGAACTGGTTATCCCCGCCGTCTACGGTTTCTACAAGAACCCTCCTCGCAAGAACTTTTTCCGTGCCACAGCCGATCCTCGCGGTACTCCCGCTCAGAACTTGCGTGCCCGCGCCATCGAGGAGAACGAGAAGTTCTCCCACCGCATCCGCCAGAACGGTCGCAAGTTCGGCTTCTCGTCATCCACTGCACCCGGTACCGCAGACGGTGTTACTATCAGCGACAGCAGCAAGAGAGAATTTGTCGGTAGAGAAGTCGAGATGCTTCTGCGACAGATTCGCGGTTCCGAATTTCCGATGGACCCCAAGCCTCGCGCTGTCTACATGCTCTTCCAGAGCTACTCAGAAAACTGGCCAAAGCTCGCTCAAGAGCACAAGGACAATCTCGGCGTCGTGTGCAATGAGTTCCTCAGTGAGGTCATCGACTTCGCGTGGCCTCAGCGCATGCGCGAGCCTCTGCGCTACCAATTCCTCGATGTTCAGATGAAGAAGCTGCTGGCCGACGCACAGGTCGAGCTTGAGCACCTGACGCAAGACATGAACCTCGAGATCCAGCCGTACGACCCCGAGTACGAGGAGCGTCTTCGCAAGTGGCAGATCGAGACCACCAAGGATGGAGCTACCTACACCGAGGCGCAAGAGGTCTGCGAAAAGATGTTGATCTTCTATGAACTTGCGGCCAAGACCTTCATTCGCAACACCATTACCCAGGTTGTTGAAAGACATTTGTTGCAGGGCATGTACAGCATTTTCAACTCTGTTGAGATTCTCGGCATGCCTGCCGAGACGGTCGAAGCTATCGCCGCCGAGAACAAGGAGACGCGCGACCGCAGGATGACGCTCAAGACGCAGAAGACTGCGATCGAGGAGGCCCGCGACATTTGCGCCAGTTTGGCCATGCGGAAGGAGTTGAGGATGGTAAGTTACAGCTGTTCAGCCCCTTCACAACCGAGTATGCTAACGTTTGCTTCACAGTACGCCGACGAAGACCGCGATCTAGAGGACAACAGTTCCGACTCAGACGAGGACAAGCCAAAACAGGCAACCACGCGCAAGCCCGTCAGCAACAACGCCAGTCCAAGCCGCGAAACTACTCACCGCTCAACACGTTCTCGTGATGAGCGCGAAGAGCGTCCCTCAGCGAGAACACAGCCTACTGAGTCGGCGACCAACGGCTACTCTTACGGCGGCCACCAAGCACCCGCACAGGCTCCTCCCGTCCCGACCTCCCGACCGGAGCGCGCCGAGCCCGCTAGGACAAACACCAGCACGTCGCAGTGGGAGGAGGAAGAGTACTACAGGGCTCCTTCCTCCCAACAGGCTTCCGCGCCGGCCCAGGCACCTCCCCCGCCCCCTCGTCCCCAGAAGCTGAGACCTGAGGATGCGGCATCGGATGCGTATAGTCATCGCTCGCAGTCATCGATTTCAGAGCAGCAGCATGCTAATGGCTATGGGGGCTACTATGACGCCAATGAGCATACGCCCTCGTCTACGAGACGTGTGACTGCCAAGAAGCTGTTTGGTAGAGGTTAAGACCAGGCAAGCTGATAGATGAAAGTTTTCCTAGCTGGTTCATGGGATTCAGGATTTAGCGATGCTGCTTTTTGGCGTTTAGTCAGATAATCCGGATTTCTGTCTTTAGACAGGGGGCTTGGAGATAGGGAGACATGGGACGGAAACTTGCTAGATGCAGTGGCATGAATTTAGACAGTACTTCGTATGATACCAGACTTTAGAATTATACACAATTTCAGCTGACAAACCTGGCAAATGTGACTCCCGAGCATGAGCTTCGCGATGGCAGTTATGGGTGACCGCTGCGAGACCTTTTAGCATCGTATATGACACACATAGACTAGTCTGCTTGCAAGACTGTGCGTCTCTCGTATTCTATTTTTAAGCACCTATCGTGACTTGGGTGTGTTGGAAGAAGTAACTTCATAGTCGAAAGCCTTCCCGGCGATTTCAAGGCAGCATAATAGTAGAGTCAAGAGGTACAGCAGAGGGGAAGTCCACGGTCACAACACGACTTCATTTTTGGTTCATTAGTCATCAATTGTCATTATAGTATACATCTAATATGCTTTTCCCATCCTGTTGTGCAATGCAATATTTCCATCAATCCATACTTGGCTCTCTTACTCCTGGGCAATCTTCAAGACAGCCTTGCCAAAGTTCTGGCCGGTAAGCATGCCAATGAAACCCTCAGCAGCCTGGTCAATGCTATCCGTCTGGTGAATCTTGACCTTGAGCTCGCCGTTGGCAATCATGGGCTGCACCTTCTCCTGGAAAGGCTTGTACTTCTCGGGCGACAAGTTGACGAGGAAGCCCTGGAAGGAGAGCTTCTTGGCGACGAGGTGGAAGAGGCCGCGGACGCCCTTCTGTTGCTCGCGCGGGGTGTTGTAGTCGGAGATCATACCGCAGCCGATAATGCGGCCCTGCTGGTTGAAGGACTCGAGGGCGGCCTCGAGGTGGTCGCCGCCAACGTTCTCAAAGTACATGTCGATACCCTGGGGCGCGAGGCGCTTAAGGGCGTCGTGGGGAGACTCGGTCTTGTAGTTGAAGCCGGCGTCGAAGCCGAGCTCGTTGAGGATGAAGTCGAGCTTCTCGTCGCTGCCGACGGAGCCAATGACCTTGACGCCCTCAGCCTTGGCGAGCTGACCAACAATCTGGCCGACGGCGCCGGCGGCGGAGGAGACGAAGATGGTCTCGCCCTTCTTGGGCTTGCCAATGTCGTAGAAGCCCTCGTAGGCGGTCATACCGGGCATGCCGAGAGCGCCGACGAAGAGAGGGAGGTCGACGTTGTGGGTGTTGGGGACCTTGAAGAAGCCGGGGAGGAACTTGGCGGGAATGGCGGCGTACTCGGCGTTGGGGCCCATGAAGGAGGTGACGAGATCGCCGGCGGCGAACTGGGGGGCGTCGGAGCGCTCGACGCGAGCGACGATGGAGGAGACGATGACGGCGCCCTGCTCAAAGGGAGGGATGTAGGACTTGCCGGCCTCGGCGGGCCGCATGCGGCCGCGCATGTAGGGATCGAAGGAAGAGTAAAGGACCTTGATGATGATGCCGCCGTTGAGGTCCTGCTCGAGGTCGATAGGGCGATCCTCGGTGACGAGGTCCTGGCCGGCGACAGGCAGGCCCTTGGGGACCTGCTTGAAGATGAAAGACTTGTTGGGAGTGGGAGCCATTTTGGATATGTGTGTATGGGAGTGTCTAAGTGACGGGTATCAAGAACTGCAATATTGAATGGATAGGATGTATAGGGAAGAGGTGTAAGTGATTCCTTCAAATCTCAGCTGGAAGATATGGGATTGTCTTCGTGTTAAATATATCGTAGACAGAGACCACCAGCTCCATGTCATGACGAATCCCGTCAAAGAGTCCATCGGGCCCGCGCCGGGTCCGACCCTGTGGTTCGCTTGGAACGGTTCAGAGTCCAGCTCTCCTCCAGCTTCCTAGCAAACACGGGGCGACGGAAGGCATTGGAAACGGTAACGTCATGATGGAAGAAGTGCCAGGAGGGGCACCCACTTTGCTTGTTCGACCGGTGGAGATTCTTCGACAGCCGGGGGGTCGCCGGCATTGGCCATGCCCATCAGGCCGTGTTTTGTGATGGAAAAAGGATAGCGGAATTGTCAATCGGGACTTGGCCGCTGTTGCCCCCACGGACCCTTTCTTTTGATCTGTCAGCAGCAGCACTTAAACATGGGCGCTAGATTTTTTCTACCTTTCCATTTGCCCCTCCATCTTTTTTTTGGTGAAAGGTGCCGCGGTTCATGGCGGGGCATGTCCCTCTTTGAGACGCGGAAACACATACCAGATGTCGCTTGGGTAGGCGGTGTGTCTGAGAGGTTCAATCAAGCTCATCGATGTCACTACGAAGGCTACTCAAGACTAGGGTCTCTCGAATTCTCTGATCTGCGGTCAAGATCGCTTCGTCAATCGTCGTGGACTTTGACTTGCACAGCTCCCGCCATTGTTGTTTGGTGGGCCTGCTTGCTGTATCTTTCTTCATGGTTCGAAGAGTTGACGTTTCAATGGGATGGCCGCGGCCCAGGGAACTCGAGTCAGGGTGAGGCTCATCACTGACTAGTCTTGACCCAATCTTGATTGAAGTCGCCTCTCGATTCTCCAAAACGTGCCACAAGAAAATCTCTACCCCGTACCAATGAAGCAATGATGACAAAGCACAAGCTCAATGCCGTTGTTGTTCTGGCGCTCGACCACCCGGAGGTGGCTGCCCCTTTCGGTGGAGGAGGGCCCCGATAAAATAAGAACAGCGCAGAAAACATCGGTAGTCGCCTGAGCCGTGCCGGTTGGCAGGTCCGCGGGGCGAGCGGCCGAGGCTTAGTACACCGTACGGTGCTGCCAACTGGGTCATTAATTCGTAGAATCGTGGGTATCCGCAACGAGTCTGGACCACGTCTGCTGGGTGACAGGAGCCGAGGTCCGTTTCGCGCTTTGTTGGTGGACAGCAACGGGATTCTGGCGAGGAAAACGGGGTCCGGGGCAATTGTTGGCGTGTCGCTATGTTCGGTTGAATGATTGCCCCAGTGTCAAGCAGTTTCGACCCAGCTTTCTCTTCGTGATGGGATTCTGATTTCAAAGCCAAATTTCCGCCTGGATTCCACTCCTTGCCTCGCACTCAAACGGGAGACCCCCCCCCCCCTCCGCATCGTCGATCATTCATTGATTGTTCTCGAAGTCTCGAAATCTCCGATAGCCCTGAACCTCAAATCGTGGGCGGTAAAGCTGGCCAGGGGCTCTCCCTTGTTCCAGAGGCAGCGCAGTCAAGCATCGGTGACGGGATGCAGGTGCTTTGCTAGCATCCTCGCTTGGCCTCGGACTGTCGCCGCTTCTCGCACTTCGCGTTTCTCGGGCGCGGTATCCGCTGTAACTGTGACCAGTTGGACACCTTTGCGGCCATCGTCAACCCAGAACTCCTCGTAGCCCGTCGCCTCGAAGCCCATTTTCTCAAAGCATCTTCGTCCTTCTGGCGTTGCTGTGAGTGCTGTCAAAATGTCAGATCACATCGATATCCCCCATCCCGAAAAGATGCGTGTCAATCAAAGGCCTGCAATGCCAGCATGACCAGCCATCACGAATCACTTACCTGAATAGCCGATGATCGACCATCCCTTCCTCTCTGCAGCAGCTACGACAGCCCGCATCGAAGTCTCGGCGAATCCTCGTACCTTGCCCCGCGCTTCAGGCACATCGAACCTCTCGACGTGAAAGACGTGCAGCCCAACCTTTGAACGCTCGTCACCGTCGCGAGGGAACATACTCTCGGCATCCACTTCCACTTCTTTGATCTCGCCCGCCAGCAAGTCCCGCCACGCAGGCGCCAGGATCGGGAGTGCAATGACAGCGCCGACGAGTGTCTGGGTGCTGCCGCTATCCCCGGCATCGGCAGGGAGGTAGAAGCAAGTTGCCAGCTCGGGCGCCGCTGTCGTCCAGCTCCGGAGGCGGTCCCAGGTCAGCGGCGCGGGGTACATGTCTTGGTCGGACGCGAAGATGCCCCTGAGGACTTGATCTGTCATTGGGGCCTGATTCAGAGCAGGAGCTGGTGCTGGTGCTGGCATTTCGGCGGTCTTTCTGTTCGGCTTCGATAGGAGCCGTGATGGGAAAAAGTGGCGAAGAGGTGGTTTGTGGTTGTTGGGGTGCGGAAGTGTCAAGATTTCGATCATGGAATTGGGATTGCGGTGCTGGGCAGATGTTCCTTCTTGGCTTCTTTCTGAGGGCGACATGGTGCTGGCTCGCTCCTGGAAGGCGCTGAAGAAGCTACGCTGCAGGTGTTCCCCACCCAGCGTCGCCTACAACGTGTGAGCTGAGCCCAAGCACATTTCACTTACACCAAGGTCTCTCTCATAAAGGCACAGCTCGCAGTCACCACCTCATCGTTACAGCCTTGAGTGGCTTTTCTTGGTGGCATGCTCTGTTCTCATGACTCTTGTCATCCTTACATGACATTATTCTCATGTACCCCATACCCTGTGCCCATCTATACAACTTCCCTGCACTGCCGGCTTTTTGTTGGGCTCATGTGCAAATGCAAAAGCCTGGTGTTGATGTGGTGCCTCCCGCAAGCACAAGAACTCCTTTCCTTGGCATCCTCCTAGCACAGTCAGACCAACAACGGTGCTGTGCAAACTCCAGCTGCTTCCTCTCTTGGTTGCACAAGGGCCAACGACTACATTTCGTCGCCGAACTCAAACATTGCGAGAGGGTCAGGGCCACGAGAGATCCAGCGGATCTGACCAGTCAGAGGGTCCATGATGCACATGAAGTGAGTCGACTCGTTGGTGGTAGGATAGGTAGCGATCCAGTTGCGTAGTCTGGCCTCATCAACCCCAGTCATCTCGCCAGATTTGCTGGCCTCGGCATCAAGCTCCAGATCCGTGCAGCAACTATTCTGCTTGGCCCAGGTGATGTCATTTCCGTTGGTGATACCTCGGACATGTCCAATCCACTTATCCTGGAAGGCATTCTGACGATCTGCAGACGCCTCGATCCAGTCCTCAGATTCCATGAGCTTTGCCTGGATAGGGTCGGCGCTGTGGCGTACAGTCATGCGGCCACAGCAGTGTCGATGGTCAGGGTCATGATTGCACTGAATCTGAAAGACACTGCTCGTCTTGATCTTGCCGTCACGAAGGTCTTTAAGGATGTTCACTACCTCTCTGCCATCGCAGAGGGTCAGGTAGCAGGGCGACGCCTTGGAAGAGGCAAGCTTCTTGCCGATGGACCTGATGAGAGTGAGCTTTTTGCTGTCCTCAGGGGGATTGGAGTTCTTGGTATCATAGGCATTGGCATTCTTGGTGGAGATATCCTCATTGAGGATAATACGGCGGAGCATCGAGGGGACAGACTCGCGCAAGCCAAAAAGGACCTTAATTCGGTGCTTCATAAGGCAGCCTGCACCACACTCATAGTTTGGGCGGAAATTGAGAGAGACTGATAGGCCTTTGCTAAGATAGATATTAGCCAATGTCGGTCTACAATAGAAAAGCAAAGGCAGCTTACCGGACACCAGTCAGCATGCCGACAAAGCCGGCATAGGTGACTGATCTGGCAATCACCTCATTCGAGCCATTTCTCGTATCGACATATTCAATGATGACAAGGATATCACGCAGGATATCCATGCCCCACTGTGATGGACTGTCAGCGCCAGATATCCTTCGTGGGAAAGGGGAGGGAACCATACCTCAAGAGTCCGAAAGTGCATCAGACGGTCAGGATCGCCATCAACAGCCTTGCGCTCGGAGTCACCCCGGACTAAGGCAGCTCCAGATGTGCAACCAAGCATCAGGTCAAGAAAGGTATTGAGTGCCATGAGCTGGTGAGCGGGGACGCCAGCGACCTCAGCGATGGACTTGATCTCCTTGGTCTGCTCAGGATCAAACACCTTGCGGAGGGTAAACCGGGAAGTAAACTTGGCAAAGCCAGACAGGCCCTGTGGGAAGATCGCCTCAATCACCTCATCAAAGAGGGGGCTCACTTCTCTTATCTTGGGAGCAAGATCTTTGGCGAGCTTAATGTAGCGCTTTTCAGCAGGCTTGCCCATGTCGATCTTGTAGATGGGGATGTCATCAGGCTTGAGTGTGAGCATAGTCGGGAAGGCAGTGCCATTCTCATGAAGCGTGTCTTGCAGCAGGTTGAGGGGCTCCCAAGCAGCTGCCATCTTGAGGGTATTGCGCTCTATGTCGGAGTCGGACTCAGGCATCAACTTGGATGAAGCCGCCATTGCAACACGCGTTTTGGGCGAATAATGAGATGGACTGGATGTGTCAGATTATTTCGGGCAGCAGGAAATGGAAAAAATTGAATGGGGCCTTACTGTGATGACGATAATGTGAATTGCTGATCAGGCCTGGGGCCTTGTCTTCTGTGTCGATATTAGTATTGATGAACGAGGTAAGGTTGATGACGACGACGTCAGAGTAGCCACCAAAGATAAAAGCCGAAAATGCCCTTCTCACACGATGCCAGTAATGGTAAGTAGGTAGCTATGAAGAATATTATGGTGTTTGGGTCGGGTATCACAAAGGGGAGGAGGTACGCAATGTGGTAAAAAGGTGTGGTGGAGGAGAAAGACGAGTAGTCCAGGCAGGCAGTGAGATGGGTTTCTGGGTGAGGGCAGGTCGTAGGCGAGTACAGGAAGGCGCGTCTCAGAACAATATTGTTTGACTTTCCTTCCAGATAAAATTGGGGTTTCGAACTCATTTATCAAGGCAGGAGCAACCAGATCGGTATCTTCTAGCCCCTCCTTACCCAAGGGGAAGAGAAAGAGTATGGCAGTTGAGTATCTGAATCCTAAGTGGGAATGAGTTAGTGAGATAGAATGTGTCAACGACGCCTCTGGGAATCAGCAGAGATGCCAGTCTGAGAACCTGGGGCAAAAGAGAAAGTACATGAAGTTTTGAGGCAAAGACGACGGCCAAGAGGGGGAGAGGCTAGATCCTCAGACTCCAGTCAACAGACGTCATTACCGAAGACATTGTTTAACGATTATTCCTGGGTCTTCTCTTAGTACTTTCTTAGCATCGAGCCCAAGCCGAAGCATTATCAAGTGAGTAGAAGAAAGCGCTGGGTTCATGACTATTAAGTGTGATTACGAACGAATTCTAGTCTACCTCGCCCTTTGTCCAAATTATGTATAGTAGAATGGTTCTGTTGTGAGGACCCCATCGTCCGTGGCGCCAGCGTACACATGCTTCAGCACCCTCTTGACTCTTGCGCAGCATTCTATAAGCGCCGTCTATCTCGTCTCTCTCTCCATCGTGACACCCATACTACCCTTGGGCCTCAGGGTAAAGTTGGGATTTGCAAGCTCTACCACGCCAGTGTATCCGGGACGTGGCGAGAACTTGAAGTTCCGCACGAGAGCGAAAATTACGCTCTTGACGTTCAGCAAAGCCATGTTCTTAGCGATGCAGCCCGCAGGGCCCTGGAGGAACGACTCCATGGCGTACGAGTCCTTGGATGCGCGGCCGTCGGACCAGCGGTCGGGGTCAAAGATGTCAGCGGTCTCACCCCATACAAGAGGGTTGAAGTGTGCCACAGCCGGGCAGAGCGTCACTTGTGTGCCCTTGGGGACGATGATTCCGCAGACGGTGACGTCTTCTGCTGCTTCGCGAGGGAGAAAGATTCCTATTCGTGGATTTTTGTCAGCAAATCAAACTTATACTGAGGGGTTTCATAAGTCTTACCCGGGGAGTAGAAGCGGAGCATCTCCTTGAGGAAGTTGTTGACGTAGACCAAATGCTCGGTTTCCTCATAGGTCGGGTTCCATTCTCGAGGCTTGCCGGCGCAGAGACCGAGGACTTCTTGCTTGAGGCGTTCCTGAACCTTGGGCTCTGTAGCAAGGATGTGAGCAATCCACATGGTGATAGATCCAGTGGTTTCATGGCCTTTGAGGTAGGGTCAGCGTATGTCTTCAGTTGTTCACATTCTGTTTTGCCATACCTCCGGCAATGAAGTTCAGCATCTGTTGATGAATTGTTAGCACACATCAAAGCATCGGGATCATAGGCTTACGCACGTATTCCAAGAGCTCCAAGTCAGTCCAGTTGGTTTGGGTATTGTCGAATTGGCAGTCCTCCAAGATGAAGGTCAAGATATCTCGATGCTCAGTCATCTTCTCGTTGAGGCCCAGCTTCTTCTCGGCAATCATCTCCGCACGACGGTTCTCCACGCAGGTGAGAAGCATTGTCCGAATAAGGGCAACATCCTTCAGCCATCTCTTATTGCTAGGGAGAGGAAGCCATGAGCGGACAGGGATATGGCCATCGATGAAGGTCAAAACGTGGCCAGAAGAAGGTTGGCGGATAATGCGCTCGTACACATCGTAGAAGTGTGCTTCAGGGATAGAGATGCCGTCAAGATCACAGCCGATTGAACCAATGACGAAGACGTCGAGAGTCGCCTTTCGGATATAGGGTTCGACTGGAGACAGAAGTCAGCAACAGTTCATGGCCAGGAAAGGGAAATGATGTAGCATACCATCAACAAGCTTTACGTCCTCCCCGCCCATGTCTCGAAAAATTACTTCACACATCTGGTTGGCCTTGAGCTGGAAGACTGGCAGCATTGTTCGGGTATTTTGGTTCGAGAACGCCCCTATGTAGTAACGTCAGTAAAATAAACAAAGGAGGAGACAGCTGGAAATGAAGGAACTCACGATTCAACTGGGTCCGCTGCTTCTTTCTCTCCTCACCCTCCGAGAACATAAGCCCGTGTCCGGTTATGGGTGAAAACATGCGAGCTGCCAACTGTGACTTTCGAAACGAGAATGCCTTGGTCTGTTGAACTTCCTTGAAAGCCGCCAGGTTGTTCACCATGAGCGTCTCAGCGTTGAGCATAGAGAGGTAGCGCACAAAAGGCGCTTCGGGCCATTGCTTTGTCCATGAGACGAAAATATCGGCTGGCCCCGGGGTTCTGATCTGGTTGAGCATTTGACCGATCAAGAAATGGCCGCCCTATAAGTATCGTGAATTAGCACTCCTGCAATATTTCAAAAACATGGATGGTTGCGTCAATCCTTCCGTTGTATCTGTGAGCAAAATTGAACGCTCTTACCTTAGGTCCTGGAAGGTGTCGTAGTGGTGAGAGGAAGAAAGGATAGAGGAAAGCATTATATACTAGGAGAACAGCACACTGCAAGGTGAATGAAGCCAAGAAGATCTTGAATGCACCCAAAAGATCCAGATACAAGAACCTGATGCCAATAATTGCAAGTAGAAGCGATATGCCAATGCAAAGCTTCAAAGCCATGGTCTAAGGGGCAAGGGGAAAGAACGAAGGTGGCGCAACGTTCAGGTCGGAGAGAGAGATATTAATGAAGTGATCAATGATGAACCGGGATTAAGATAATTAGGAGTTGGCGCCAGACTTCTTAAAGAATAATGGATGGGTCGGATAGAGGCGGTGGGTCGAAAGGCGAAGTGGGTGGAAGGGCGGAAAGGTGAAAGCTCGAAGTCTGGAGATTGGAATTCGAAGTGAGCCTCTTTGTAAACATTGAGAATTCCTAAAAAATCGGACGACGCTCCTTGAGAAGGAGCGTATGACCATCTTTAAGGAAGGAGTAGCAACACCCACAGCGGAGGAAAAAAGCAAGCTATTGTCAATATTCCTCCTTTCACCTTTGCCTGCATTTTCTACCGGACCTTTGACCCGCCAAACATGTCACCCAGAATGGACTTCGTCCTAGACCGAATATGCAACTTCGATGCTTACCCCCTCAAGCCATCACAATCCTTCGTCAGGGATGTTTCAAGCCATGTCCGGACCAACGGTGTCGAAGACAAGGCAGGCAAGCAATTCCAACGCAAGTCAAAACGCCACCAACTGCAACCCCCAACAATGTTCGACAAGATGACCCCGGCCCGGCATCTGCACTTCTTTGATCACAAGACAACGATAAATCAAGTCTCGTTGTAACACAGAAAACAAGCCACTAGATCTGGATGTCCGGAAAGACACGAGTGCCTGTTTCGCTGTTTACATCCCTGTCGACGAGAGCCTGACGTTGATGAGGGGTGGGGTGGGGGGTGTAAGAGAGGATCTTAGGATTCTCGAGAGTGAGACTGATCCTTGCTGCCGTATGGCTGACGCCTACGCTAGAAGAGCCGATCCGCAAACCTCCCACGAGAAGGTACGGATAAGCAACGTCTAGTTCAAGGGGGGTTAAAAGGAAGCATATGCGCCAAGAGGCCAAACAAACTCATCTTCCACGACTGCCTTGACAGAGATTATTCTGCTGACCATTGAACTTCTTAGGATTGTGCCGTTGAAGCGGGGAAGTTAAAAAGAACCGCCAACGCCCGCCGGAAAGCATGGCCTCCGCAACAGGGTAAAGACCATATGGCATACAATGTGTGCCGGCCACGGCGGATGCTGCCGCGAGGTTGCACGGGTCCCGAATCTTTGGAACAGGGCTCCCCCCCTCCTCTCGGCAGCTCGTTCTCCAGGTCGAATAAGACATCAGAGATTGCATCTGCCTGCAGAGACACCTGAAATCAAGACGTGCTGATTCGCCTTGTGCCAACTTTGGAAAGTTCCCGACCACCCAATCATTCTAGGGTAAAGACAGTGGGAGAGAAAAAAGGGGAAACTATTGATGCCGGCGTAACAAGTTGGGAAGTCCTTGCGAGTTTGGTGTTCTCTCGGCCTCTTCAGCGGTTGGCTCTTGGGTAGACGACTGTCCTGTGCCATCCCCTCACCTTCCAGGGCGAACTCGGGTTCTTGCTCCTCGAGGCCTGCTCTGCAAGACGGGTTATTGCTGCATCGTCATTTTGAGATGCACGCGCAGTGCATGCTTTGCTCGAGATGAAGTAATCTCATGCATACTTCCAGATGTTCCGAGGCTGAACTGATTCTCTCGGCTCGCGATTGGTGGATATATGCGCTCCCCGCTGACTTTCCTGTGCGACAAAGCCGACAGATGCCTCCATGCCGCGGAGGCTTCTCAAGAGGAGGCTGTGTGTGATTCGGTGTTGTAGACAATGCCTCCGTCGATACTGTCTTGCCTCGCAAGGGGAGTCTGCCAGATCTGGGTTCTGGATACCGACATATCTCGCGCGCGGCGCTCCCATGCTGAGTGACTGGGTGTCGGTTCCCATGACCCTGTTTCTGTTTCTGATCCGGCGGAGCATCTGCGGTCGATCGTACAGAGATCTACGTACAGAGATCTACCAGAGAGACCCAGGATTACGGCCGTCTTCGATTCCCGAAAATCGCTTACACAAATTGGGTGGCTGAAACTCGGCCAATGGGGACTTGTGTTGTTGACTTCCGCGGACCCTGTACGATAGCCCCCCGACGCGGCGCTTCGAGGTCAGTGTGGCCTGTTTTACTGTTTCTCAAGAGTAAAAGTGAGGCAAGATGGAGGCGATTGGCGATTGGCGATTGTGTTGCTCCTTCGGCGACTGCGTTTTCTGAAGATGCCAGGTTGGGGATTCTCTAATGTCCGTTGTTATGGTTTAGTAGGTTTGTGATGGGAGCACTGTAAACCACATGCAATGATGGGAAAGGAGTCGAGACTCGAGAACTTCGTACAAGACTGTATGACTCTCTCAGTGAGTTGTGAGAGGTAGTCAATTACCCTCTCAAGTCATAGAGAAAATCACAAGTCGCACACAAAAGGGGGAAACTCGTCAGAGATGACATGCTGTCTCAGCTTCAACCCCTCTTAAGGTCTCATATGCCTCTCATCCTGCCAAGTGGGTGATAAAATAGGATGCTAGTCAACAAGATTTTAACGCCTACTTAACTACTCTTAGTCTTTCCATCTTTTATTCTTTCTGCTATTACTTTTCTTTTTGATATATCCATTGGAGAATACTCTTTGAAGACAGAATAGGAATAGGGATAATAGGAATGGAGAAAACAGGAATAGGGACAATGAAATAAAAATAATAGGAGAAGAGCTAGGGAGTGTACCTATAGAGCGACAAGCGATCTTGTTAACCGCTTGCGTGCACCTCCAACCCCCCTTAAGGCCCCACTAGGTAGCCCCGGGGTGGATGCAGATTGTCATCCGAGATTATTAAACCCCTCGATGCGAGATATGTCACAAGACACTATGAGCGTAATCTGGGTCTACCCAGGAGCCGGGCCTGCTAAATCGGTCGTGTGCGATCAACTGTCTCTAGAGGGCTGATCGTCAGACGTGAGCTGTTATTTTTGGGTCTGCAAATTAAGCTTGTTGGACATGAGAGATGAACAAACTATCGATCTTGTCCTCATTGACTCAAATGGGGAAGTTATACGTACTGGCACTAGGAGGCTTTCACTGTGTACGAAGATTCTGTCTAGTGGGAGTGGCCGGGAGGAGCTGAAATAATGGCCAGGTGCGCATCTGTGAAGCTTGCTTAGCTCAGGTCAATCATCAGCTCGCTTATCAAAAGAATACGGCGAACTAACTCTTCCATGTTAGTTGTATGATGTTTCTTCTACGCCGCCCGTATTATTTCTCGGACTCTAAAGTTGGGCAATCCCACAAGCTGCCAGTGTTGCTTACCATGATTGCCTGCGTGGTGACATCACTGCTCTCGTCAACAGAAGGAAGAGACTTAGCAAGTCAGTTGAGCCTAGAGATACTCCAGACCTCAAAGAGACAACAGGAAGTTATTTGAATCCAGACCTAAAAGCGCTCGTAATTTGTCGAGAGCAACAGGGAACTTCTTGGATCACAAAAGACTCGTTGAATCTACTTAAATATCTACCTTTCTCTTTTAGTTCGGCTTTTTCATGTGCGTTGCGGCTCCTGTTGATGGGTAAGTTAACTCAAGTTTTCTCTGAGTTGTCACTTACCACTCAACTAAGGTAAGTCAAACATCGACTCTCGGTCTTTGAGGCAAGAATATCCCGCCACGTGATTGCAATCAGCCTTCAACACAAATTGTCACAGGATTGTGCTCGGTATGCCAAACTGAAAGTAATCAACAACTAAATCGCCTCTAAAAGACTCCTCGTTGCTGCAACAAACTCATCAAAAGCAACCAAGTTGTCTCTCATCCCCAATCGACCCACATTCTTCAATCATCTACAAGACTGAAGAAACCACACCCAGAAGGCTTAACCTCGGCAAATCCCAAAAGCCCACCAACCAAACGGCCGAGACATCGGCGGCCGAGCACCACCTCGGATTGCCGATGTTACCCGAGCCAGCATGCCGCTAGCCCTCCGAGCCGAAGCCAAACTCACGTCCGAGGCCATGCAGCCAGCAGGATCGCTGATTTGTTGGTGCAGCGTACAAATGCCCCACGCACGAGGCGAGGCTGAGAACTTCATGAACATGATGCCGTTTCGTTCGGCGCAAGGCTAGATGTACTCCGAGCAATGTCGGTGATAATAGATGCCTGATGACAATGCGAAACTGGTTTGAGGGGACACGAGTCGTCGAATAGCAGCGCGGGCATTCGTCATCGACGGATAATGGACTAAGTTTAGACTCCGGGGCAATTGTCACCTTGAATATATAAAAGACAGCACATGGGGCCAGTGGACATTGGAAGGTCTTGTTCAAACAACGAAAAAGGAACTCATATGCTTTGCGTGACTCCTATGCTACGTACAACTGGTACAACTACAATCTCCCAGCAAGACCGAGCCTTCCTCCCAGTGTCCAAAACAGAAATCTATTCCTCCGCTTGTTTATGCAATTCGACCGCGTCGGTGGTATCTATCTCCGTCCCAGTCTCGCCTCATTTCGAGTCTAATCGCGTTGTCGGGGGGAAAAGGTAGGTAAATAGGGGGTCGTTTTGAGGAAGGTGGGAAGCCGCCCGCTGTGGTTGGTTTATCGTATCGCTACAGGGATGGTGGTTTGTGTGCCTGTAGCTGTATTTACAAGGTGTCCATCTTGTCAAGGATGGCCTTGGTGAACTGGTGGGTGGTGGCCTCACCGCCCATGTCACGGGTGCGGACCTGGCTGTTAGGTTGTTAGCAGCTATCCTCATTGCCATCCCAGCAGAGATGAAAGAACTTACCCCTCGGCAATGACACCGTAGATGGCCTGGGAGATGCGGTTGGCGTGGTCATCGAGACCAAGGTGACGGAGAAGCATGGCACCGGACAGGATCAGGGCAGTGGGGTTGGCCTGGTCCTTGCCCTTGATGTCAAGACCGACGTGACGGCAACCGGGCTCGAAGACGGCAACGTCGCGGCCCATGTTGCAGCCGGGGACGATACCAGCACCACCGACGAGGGCAGCGCCAATGTTGGACAGAATGCCACCGTACAGGTTAGGCATGACCATGACGTCGAACTGCTGGGGCTTGCTGACAGCCTGCATGGAGGCGTTGTCGACAATCATGTCGTTGACCTCGAGGGTGGGGTAGTCATTGGCGACACGGTGGAAGGTGGAGCGGAAGAGACCGTCAGCCAACTTCATGATGTTGGCCTTGTGGATGCAAGTGACCTTCTTGCGGTTGTTGGCCAGGGCGAAGTTGAAGGCGAACTTGGCGATGCGCTCAGACTTGGCGCGGGTGATGATCTTGAGGGACTCAACGACACCAGGGACGGACTGGTGCTCGAGACCAGAGTACTCACCCTCGGTGTTCTCACGGATGATGGCGAGGTCGACACCCTCGTGGCGGGTCTGGTAGCCGGGGATGTTCTTGATGAGAGAGATGGAGGCGTAGATGTCGAGCTCCTGGCGCATGGCGACGTTGAAAGACTGGTGGCCGGAGCGCTCAATGGGAGTGTGCAGGATACCCTTGAGGCCGAGCTTGTTGCGGCGGAGGGAGGCGACGGACTCACGGAAGAGGTCCTCAGTCTTCTCGGGGGTGGTGGTGTTGAGACCAGAGACCTCAACCTGCTCCCACTCAATGGGGACGTTGTCGGCCTTGAAGATGGTCTTGACGCTCTCGGCGACCTCGGCACCGATACCGTCACCAGGGATCAACGTGACCGTGTACTTGCCGCCAAACTTGGTGGGCTTGAAGATGTCAGAGCCAACCGTAGCGTAGGCGCGCGCGGGCTGCGCGGTGCGCAGAATCTGCGTGGGGGAGGATTGTTAGCCATTTGTCCGTGGGTTATCGTGGCATATCTGGCTGCATGTGTGGCCATTTGCTGGTGGCCGGGTGCTTTGTGTGCCTGTGGATATGTCTGCTTCTCGTGTTCTCCTCTCATATTCTTTCATCTTGGCCGACGTAGTCATATTCTTTGCGTTATCTGCTGGGTCGCAATTTGGTATTTGTTGTTGTTTCTCCCCCTCTTACATCGCAGCCTTGCCTCTGCGATCACGATGCACAGACACACACCGAGAAAAAAACCACGTCGCGGCTTGCACAGCAAAAAAGGGACTCAATTGGGAGTTGGCAAAGAGGCAACGTACCTGCGCAGTGCGGGCGGATCCTCGGGAAAGCATCGTGACGGTCGTTGGTGCCTCGTGAGGGTATTCGCGGAGCAATAGATGTTGTTCGGGATCGGAGGAGTTGGGGAGTGGAAGAATTCAGAAAAAGAGTGGAATTCGAGAAAGGCAGAGTTGCTGGCTGTCAAATGCCGCAAGAGCAAGGTACCACGGCGACAGACGGGACGGTAACTGGGAACGGTACACGGTCAAAGTACAGACCGAAGGTGGCAGGCACTGAGGCAGGCTTTTTTTTTTGCTCCTACTCTTTCTCGGCTGGCCGTCGTGCTTTCCGTTCTTTCTCTCCAACGCCTGCGCAGGTGGGGCACCATGGGGATTCCGTAAGTGGCTGGTCTCCAATTCTCTGCCGTTTCCAGTCGTCTGAGTGGCTGGAATGGGCGCTCAGACCCGCTTTATTCTTTCCCGGGCGGTCGGAAGAATGGAGGACGACATCCGCGGGAAAGAGAGACTGCGCTGTGTCCGCGCCTGCTTCAATGTTCAGCCAGTGCAGCAGTTCTGTCACTCGGGAAGGGAAGGAACCAAACGTGGGGCACCTTGCTCTTTCCAGTCTTAGCGCCTTTTTTCTCTTTCTTCGCGGTTGAGCCTCGGATCTGGACTCACAGCATCTCATCACGTCACGTGCCTCAATTCAGTTGTCACTGGCTCATCCTCATCTAAGGTTACCAAACTCACCTCGACCTCTCATTGAGTGTTTATATGAAGCCTCATGTATCAACTTGAGGCTTCATCTCATCAGTAACCATACTTCTTACACGGGCGTTTACGGTCAACATCGGCTATTTCACATCTTCAATGAGCCGCGTCTGCCCATTCTTTCCGGAGAAATCCCCGCCAGCCCCCCTCTCCACTCCTTCTGTGAGACCGCCAAGTCGGTCTTAGGCCTCCCTGGCCGTATCTGCGATGTTGCGACTTCATTCGGCCGAGCGCGATCTTTACTCACGACAACACGGATATCAATAGAATGAGGACCGCAGTTATTGCCTCGACAAGATCGATTTTAGCTTACAATGTGATTCATTTTCGTCAAAATCAGAAAAAGAAATGTAGAGTTTGGCCGCTATTCTCAATCGAAGATTGCCGTGGCTGCGAAATCGCGGAGATATTCTCCCCAAAACATCACAACGGCTAGTCCAGCCAGTCCCCACTCTGCCAATGAATGTGGTGAGCCCGTACAAGAGAAGCGAGTACGGCCCTTTCCCGACAGCTTAATCAAGAATGTCGATTCCATTATAACCAGATGCTTCGACTCCCCATTCGAAACAGTCTGCAAACAAGCGTCCGCCATCGCTTTTGCCCAGGGGAGCTCCACCTATGATTTATCTCAGAATCAGCCAATGTGCCGTCTTCGCTGTCTTGCGCGCAGAGGGTACTTACAGTCCATATTCTCGATAGACAAGATGCGCTGCTGGCACAGCGCCTCGCTGAGTCCGTCTACTTTATCCTCAATGATGTCTTGAACAGTCTTGCCCGCAGGACAAGCAATGGTATTGTTCCTCGGCTTGATCCAGAAGTGAATCATGCCGACATCGTACAGCCTGGTCTTGTTCAACGCATCGTCGACCTGGCGGTTATAACTCGTGAAATAGTGTCCGTCCTTTCCACGTGAAACGTCCTTGACGAACTGATCGGCTCCTTGCTGTCGGATCACCTTGATGGACTGTTCGCAGAAATCCTTGACAATTGCTTTCACGGGCAGGTATGTCGGCCGGTAGTCTTTGGTGTTCCAGCATTCTCCTCTTCCATTCTCCAGCACCGCTTGTTGCTGGTATTGATACTCGAACTTTGCGATTCCACAGCCCTCGTAGTTCATATTAATTTTTTCACGCATCCAGAACTCATCGCCGCGGCCTATCGAGATACCGTCAGTATTGCTCGTCTAGGCGATGGCATGAGGTCGTAATAGGGCGTCAAGTAAGCTGATGGGGGCAGATTCACTTACACGGACCCGCGTTGCGCAAAGTACTAAAGACTTGCACGCAGCTTCCTTGACAATCCTCGCCCGTCTGTACCCAGTCGAAGGTGACTTTTCTAGCTCTGTCTATTTTGGCCTGATTGCCACCGAAGACGCCAGTCCATGGCCCGTCCGTCCAAGCTCCTCCCATCTTGGCTACTGTGCGGCACATCGTGTTGAGTAAACTGCAACGTGTTTGCTTCAGTATGCTCATTGAGCACTATATTCAGGGGACAGGTTATCTTACGGCCACCAATTATAATAGTAGACTTGCCATTTGTCAGGACAGGTGATGTTGTAGACGGGAGGGTCATCCAAGTCTGAGAGCGAGACACCATCCATATCGTTCACTCCCACTACGCCAGTCATACTGTTCTCCTTGTAGTAGGCGTTGATGTCCTCTTGAGTGAGGATGAAAGTCTTCGTCGGAGCTGCGTGCTTTGCGGTTTCGGGGAGATCGACATCGACGACGTTTGTTGGGGAGGCCTTGGCGATGCCGAGCACAGCGGAGAGCGCCCAGAGTAGGTTCAAGAAGGCCAGCATTGTGGGCGAGGTCAAGATCCTGTGTGACGAGAGAGGGGCGTAATGAGAAGTGTGATGCTTAGAAGCGAAAGCGAAAACCTCTGAATTATCAAGTACTTGAGGATGAGTATATGGCGACTGTGATGAATCTGAATGGTTGAGAAGTTGAAGAGCAGAAGTCATGAGAAAGCTGGTCTTGTCATTGCCCCTTTTATCTTCGGCCGTATCGTCTCGAAAACACCGGCAACGCTTCAATATCGCCAATCATCGTCAACCATTGCGTGCTCAGGAGATTTCGTCCCTGATGATCTGTGATACTATAAAAACGCTGGACACGATAAAGAAGTTCCTCAAGGTGGTAAGAGCGAAAATTTTTAAACACGATGTTATCTTTTGCCTCTGCAAAGCTCGTCCCACCATCGAAAGAGAATCCAATGGGGATGCACGCCTTTCGTTCCGTGCCGTTGCAGTGTGACCGCAAACAAGACCCTCGTCTAGAGCTTAAGACATCTCATCTCCCGGTCAAACTTGAAATCGCAATCACAACTCCGACGAGACTAAACCTGATGATACCTAGGCTACATCAAAGCAATCAAATGGTGTTCATCTGACCTAGGATGGCCAACACACAGCTACATTAGGAGGCACGGCATGGTACTGTATACCACGAATCCATGAATGCTATCTAACATGTGGAAACCCATCTCTCGCGACTTGAATTGTTCAGATCCCCGAATCGGTGCCAGGTCCGGAATTGATGACCGTTCGGGGTTCTCGAGCCGGGCCGTCCCAGCCCATGCCTCGAGCCCGACTGGATGACTATACACATATACTTTTCAGCTCCAGAGCTCCTTCCCAAGCTCCAGAATCTTGGGATTCTCAGGTCACGCGTCGTTGTCCATGAGATTAGATGAGCTTAAGGCCTTTGGTCTTGGGGCGAGATTTCGCCAAAAAAATGATATTGCCTAAAGATTACACGAAGCGTGGAAGAGCAAATTTCCGACGAAGTCGTCATACAGCACACAATGAATACCTCCGAAGTCACCGAGGATGAGATACGCTAAGTTGCAATTCGACATCGTAATCGCAGTGTTGCGGACATTATGCCAAAGCGAGATGGTCATCGTGATATCAGGCAACCATTTTCCATGATCCCACGTTTGTCTCATGCCGTGAAATTCTGAGAACCTCAAAGCGACGAGTCGGAAGTAACCCAATGCCTTGTCTCGCTTATTTTTGTGGCTTGAGAATGACTATTCCTAGGCGCCTGTAGAAGGGAACAGCAGACTTTGAGCAACTATCGTGGCATTTATCACGATTTCTTAGGTGACATGTGACCTCGATCAAGAGCACTAAAGCACCCAGCCGAATTTGTGTATCTAGAACAGGGCACCGCGGAAGCCTTTTCAAGGATTCCGATCCAAGATAGGTGGTCTGTTGTGTTCGAGGCGACCGTCCTCGTCCCGGGTACCGGCAGGAACCCGTCTCGTGACCGCCACACGCTGAAAGCCCGGCCTTTTCTCCGCGGGGCAACACCAAGCATCTTTTATTGGTAAATCGAGTCGACATAGTACCAATTGACTTTGTTATCTTTTAGCTCTCGTTGATGTCAAACTTCAAAGATGAGGCTGTAGAGACTAGACATTTAACTTCCAAAAGACAGTTGCAAAGGAAAGCTTCCAAGTACGCTTGCGTTCTACAAAAACCAGATGAAATGAAACCCTTGAGATCAGCTGCCAGGTTGGCTAGCGAACGAGATAAGATGTAGATGTGGCTAGCACGGCATCAGCTTGTTGAACATCTAGATTTCGGAGCGTACCTAGGGGGGGGGGGAGCCTCCTACACTAAAATCACGATCGACAAGATAGAAGGCAACATAAAATATTACATGTAGGCTGTGCTTGAACCATAAGTACTATGCTATTCCTGGAGCTTTGGATACTGAGTTGTTCTGAGTCGATCGTTAAGTTGAACCCGGGATCTACGGGTCCAGTGATACCCAGACGGCGCCAAACGCAGTTACATGTAGACATCGTCAACTTCCAAGCCATGACGGCCAGAATTGATTCCGACTGGCTTTTGTCTTTGAGAATTTGTGTTTCACGACGTGGTGGCCAGCTAGGCTAGGAATCACGATCGTGACTTTTTAACCTTGGTATAGCGCTTCTGAGGTTCCTTCACATCGTATCAGATTGGTGACGCAGCCATGCGTATATTTTGCCGAAATTCTCGGTTTCAGCAAGACACTGGTCATGAGTGCGTATTTCGACTTTTATCGCCACTCAAGAACATTGCATGTGTGAAGGGTGCATTCAATGTTGAAATTGTATTTCATAACCGTTCAATGTTGCAGTCTCAATCAATGCATCATGAGCCGTAGTATCATTATGATATCTCACGATCTATGGTCTATTATAAATCCAAGGATTAAGTTTCGAAAAGACGTATGCTCCGTATTCTAAACGACCATCGAGAGCGTGCACCCACCCTTCGCCACGCTGTCAAAGTAACATAGCACTGAAATCAACGCAATGCCATTTGAACAATCCTCCAGACTCAAAGTACCGCAAAAACAATCATTGCTTCTGCGCAATGATTCTATAACTGGTCGTCACCAACCGCATGGTGTCCATCTTGACAAAGGCCTGCCCATCCAGACAAAGTCGGTTGATGAGCGTCTTGAAGTGGGGCGGCAATAGGTGAACCTTGACCAGGCCAAGAATGACCTGCCGCAGACTGCGGAAGTAGACATCGGCCTTGTCGATGAGTGGCGCCTGCAATCCATCGATACTCGCGTTGTCAGACTTCAAAATAGCGAAACCGGCGTCTTTCAAAGCCTTTTCAAAAGTTTCGGGCGTCGGTGTCCCCACAGCTCCGATCAACGGCTTCGTCCGCCGCATCAGCTCCGCGTGCTCCGGGTTCGTCGCATCGTACGCAGGCAGGCTAACCCAATCCAGCAACGAAATCTTGGCACCGGGCTTGAGGACGCGGCGCAGCTCGTTGAAAAGCTTCGGGAGGTCTTTGCACAGGCTGAGTGCTTGGATCTGGTAGAATGCGTCAAACGAGTTGTCCTCAAAGGGCAGCGGCAGCTCGTTCATGTCCTGGATCGTGAAGCTGTTTTGCAAACCCATCTGCTCGGTGAACTCCCTGGCCTGGGCGATCTGGTTTGGGTCGATGTTGAGACCGGTGACCACGGCGCCGGTGACGGCCGCCATGTGGGCCGCGACTCTTCCGCGACCGCATCCGAGATCGAGGACCCTGTCTCCCGGTTTCAGACCAATATCCTGGGCGATGGACTCCTCGTACAGCATCTGGTTATCGAGAACGGACGACTTCTTGTCCATTAGAGGCGGGATGTACATCTTCTCCACGTCGCCCAGCGCGCAGAGATGATTCAGGACTCCATAGTAAGCTTGCAAGCAGTCGCCGACTTTAGCCTTGTAATCTGGGCCGAGCGTCTTCACCATTTGCTCCTCATCTGCCCAGTCAAGGCTGTAAATAACATAGGATGCCATGAAATCATCAACTTGTTTTGGCGTCAAGTCGAGAAGGTACTTGAATGACTTCCAGAACGTCTTGGTCCGCTTGGGCGATGCTGTGCGGTTGATTTCATGTTTTGCGCTGTTGTTGCTGTGGTTACTGTTGCTGCGGCCAAGATGCAGACCATGCTTCTTCTTCCACGATGCCTGAGCGGCGGGCTTCAATGTTGAGACGTCATCTGAGGTCTCACTGGGACGGGGACTCGTATCGCCGACTTGAGGTATTGTTGTCGCCGATGGCGGTTGCGCCATCGCTGCCGCTGCTGACATGACTGCTGGTGGGATGACAGATGACGTGCGTCTGTAGAGGATCCAGGGGGCTTGTGGTTATATCCGTGAATGAGAAGTAAGACAGCCGACGGGAGTGAGGAAATTAAGAGAGGCAGGAAAGCAAGCAAGCTGGGTATCACAGTGTGCATCCAAAAAAAATGATGGAGAGGCGAAAGGGGATAGGTGATGGGCGAGCCAAAGTCCTTTATACATGGTACTCTCATTTCTTTACTCGTCTCTTTGGCATTCGATCAATCATCAATGACCAAATGGCAAACCACCCAGTCAAAGAACGGAGAAAGATCTGACGGAACCGCAAACCGGATTGCTTTCTAATCTCTCGTGACGCTGCTCGGGATGGACGGAGGTATGTCCGATGATTCCGACTGGGCCCAACAATCACCAGACCACTCAAAAAGGACGGGAGCTCCAGCGCTGGGGCTAGCAGCCAGCCCATCATCAGCTAATAGCACAAGGGGCCGGAAAAAGCAGCGCCTTGGAAAGCTCCGAGCACATCAAGATAGAGGGAGAGGGAAGGGAAAACCCGTGGGCAGCGGACACAGCGGACGGACTTGACCCCTGGCTTACGCGCTGAGTCACCTCCGGGGCCACCTGATTGTTCGATAAAGAACTTGTACTCCGGTGCGGCGTGTGTAACTGTAATGGTCCTGTCCTTGTCTAGACTCTCTACCGCCTTGCAATAGTGTCCGCCGTTGCATCGCATTTTACGCCTCTCTCTTATTTGCCCTTGTCCATTGGCTCCTCTGTCCCGCTGTTTTCCATTCGTTGCGCGCGTGTGTTCGTTGCATTTCGACGTCATTGTGGCGCTCTCTGCATGGCTTCCAAAATTTTGTTGTTCTCTTTACCGGCTTACTCCCGGTGGATCATTATCAAAGCCCAAATCCTCCCTGCCCAGCCCCAATTTAAACCACTTTATTAAACACGTTCGGCATGGCACGCGGATCCCGTGTTCGTCGCGATAGGGCTGATGTGGCTGGAGCTGTGTGGTTAGGGCGGACATGAAGCGCCGGTGAAAAAGCGAGGGCGCCAGAGGTCATTGCGTCCGCTTGTGTTTCGCCATGTGTGGCTCAGCTGTTGCTCTGAGGTGTGGTTACGTCGTGGATTCATCACCAGCGGAGAGATGTGATGGATGTGTGAGTTGTCAATACGATGAAACTGCTCCCTGGATCAGAGAGGACCTGCTACTTGGATCAAGATTAATTAAGCTATACCTTGTCATCTTCTGCCACACTTGCCGTCCAACCGTCGTCACATTTGCCTTTTTAAATTACACATAGCCTCCGCTTAGTATCGTGCAATGTCTTGCTCTCATGAGCCGAAATGCAGCCTGGACGGGTCCGCATTTGCTGTAGCCCATGAGTCTATCCAAAGCATGCATTGTTCTTTACCGGGCTTACCTCGTCACATACGTTCGGCTGTTAGATGCTCAGGTAAATTTGTTGGCGTGTTACGGTCTTTGGCGGCGGCCTCTTCATTTCATGCGGTCGTCCGTACCAGGAGTGGCGTGGCCTGTCTCATTTCTAATTGTTGGAGTCCAAGCTCAAAGTCAATCCAAGTCATCGCCTATCGAGATCGGTTGAGGTACCCAATCATGGCTATCAACGGTATTCGACTTCGATTCGCCACTTCACTGTTATGCCTATCTTACCTAGATTGCAGGCGATCTTTCGTACAGTTGCTGCAAGGACGTCAAACAATGAATTCGTACAACGACTAACGGGTGATTCATGTCTTGAAATGAGGACTCATTCCTCGTGTGGAGGTAGGAAAAGGTGCCTAGGTTGAGGACCGTAGTATCTCCTGACAGAATAGCGCATGCCCTTTTGGCTGTTATGCCTCGATACAGTGCCTCGATACAACACTTGCATCAACAGTGGTCGTTGGCTTTGGATGACTTGCTGAGAGGAAACGCTCTTATTGTGATCTGCCATTCTTGAGTGGCTGAACTCAATTCTGAATCCGGACATCAAACAATATGTTCTAATGGTTCCACCGCCTGTAAACATTTGGAGACTGGTGCTCATGAAGGGCTGCCCCAATTCTGCGGAAGAGTCTTTTGAAGCCTCATGTAAAGTATTGAGCCTTACAAAGTCATGTTTGGAAAGAGAAGTGGTGTTTCAATGCAGACACCTAGAGGGTCTAGTCACCTTTCCCCGCCATCCGTAATTTGAGCCAAGATATAGAAATCCTTCCTCCAATAGCACTCGCAATCAGATGCCTTGAGCTCAGACGTATGGTAAAACGTTATATTACTGTTAAATTTGCTGCAGGGCGTTAACTTACAAAGCCTCTCTTCGAACTCTGCCCGTGAGCTGTTTAGATGTGCCATCGCCCCCATCTGTCCGGACCCATTGACTTGAATCGCGTTGGCATTGTGGAAAGCGTACGAATGGTACTTGATTGACAAGAGTAGTTGGTCGTTTTGCTAGGAGAACATCCAACTCCCATCGGGGCTTAAGTGTCTCTAACAAAACCAACCGTCCTTGTGCCTACATCGGGTATTGAGAACTGAGGCGTTGAGACAAGCGTAATAGCAAAAGGTGGGAGGTTTTGCCGAGCTAACTAACTAATTGACCGCATCCGCTGGCTAGCTTATATCACAACCTTTCGCCAACCGCCACAAGAATGATGGGACAGTTGCTGGCTTCTCACTCCAGACTTCGGGGGTACATGTAGCAAAGCCAAAGCCGCACCAATGGTCGAAGGTGTTGAGTACATCACCGCTGTCACGTCAATTATCTCAGGACTGACTTGATCCTACATGTGATCACCTTGAGGTCTAGAAATAAGTTGAAAGAAGATTTTCTGCAATAGATGATATGACCAACGGCGTGCTGAGGAGATCACACGTCGGGAAGATATTCACCGTGTTTCTCATATCTCTTTCTCCCATTCGCGTACC
This sequence comes from Colletotrichum acutatum, assembly GCF_030867785.1. Lineage (NCBI taxonomy): Eukaryota > Fungi > Ascomycota > Sordariomycetes > Glomerellales > Glomerellaceae > Colletotrichum > Colletotrichum acutatum. The sequence continues at coordinate 87,933 of NW_026849117.1, forward strand.
CAGTCCTGTCGAATGAGTTGAGGTAAGACCTTGGATCCGGCCATCTCGGCTCCCTGTTCAATAGAATATTTTGAAACTCTATGGACATCTTTGGCCTCGTTCTCGACAATTCAAGCACGTGCTTCAGGTAAGGCCCGCAAAGCCGACCATGATGAGCGTAGAGCACAACCTTCCTGAGCTCGGGAGCCCAGCTGGGCCGTCTCGCTAGCTCATCAAAGAATTCTTCGTGCACAAAGAGAGCTCTATTGGCAGCTTCGCCAGTTATCTGCAAGTGCTTCAGTCCTGGACAATGTTGACAGAATGCGATCGAAGATCTGTGACCCAATTGGGTGGTAGCCCGCAATTTGACAGAACGAAGATTAGGGCACGCCGCCGCCAGCCTCACAATAGTGTCGTCCGTCAAGTCTCTGGCGTGGTTATCGGGATGATAGCCGTCGCCCAAGTGTAGGAATTCAATGTGCCACAGGTTACGACAAACTTTGGGAAAAGAAATGAGCTCATCCATGATTTCGCTGGGGACATTGGTAAGCAGATGCAATGCTATTGAGTCAAGCGGTGCAATGAGCGTAAAAGCAAATCTGACTTCTTCTATAACCGAACTGGTCGAGGGTGAATGGGATATGCATCATTAGATAATAACTTACGGTGTCAGTTGCGTTTCGGTTCCGAAAACAATTTGTCTTGTCGAAGATCCCAGTCTGTCCAGATGTTCCGTTCCCCAACTCCGATTGCCTTGGAAAAGAATACTCTTGGTGCCCTTCTGAGCGTCTGGGCGCCTGATACGTTTCAACTGCTGGATTGATGATGCTGTTGATTTTGGCGGCTGGGGCTCAGACGGAACAGTGACTGTCTGAGGCACTACGGCAGGCAAGACCACTTTGTCCGTCGTCACCAATTCAATGACGTCGTCTCCTTCCTCAGGTGGAGTCTTTGAGTCCGTCGGTGTCGTTGTCATTGAAGAGGCTGGTGGTGTGGCCGATTGTGAGATTGGCGGGGGTTCTACATGTTGAGGTGCTTCTAACATCTTTGGTGCCTTTGGCTGGACTTTGATAGCGGGGGCTAGAGCTTCGTTTCTGTCTACCTTTACGAAGAAGGCTGCAAGAGAGCCAGACTTCCTCGCTGCGGAAGACTTTTCTGTCCGGATTGGAAGCATCTTGGACGATAAATATAGAAAGTCAAAGAGAATACCACGGTGCGTGATGAAGATGGAAATGCAGAAACAGTCGGAGAAGAAAGGGGGGGGGGGGGGCGAGTTATTAGGTTTCGCGAAGAGTGGAGGCTGGCTGGCAGGCACAACAACGATAGATGAAGTAATTAGCATTGTCGTCTACCTAGTCTAGGGCAGCAATTGAGGAGCATGTGACGAATGCCACGGTCATTCATTGCTGCAGCTCTGCATTGAAAAAGAGATGGCAGAGAGACATTATACGATGTCTGTTCTACCTTATTGTTCTGGTGGTAGAGGATACAAAATGTCTCGTTGCTGGTATTTAATAGTTGCCAGAGTCAGGATAGTACAACGCTCCGGCCCCGCGGAGTTGCCGGAGCACTACCGGCGCACTACCGGCGCGCCGTTGCCGCGTATTCACCGGTTTATATTAGCAGGAAGGGATCTAACAACAGATCTCACGCCATTTTCTTACAGCGCCAGATTCGAGCTGAGAAGCAGCCCTGTTTGCAACAAATATGTCTTGTTCTGCCTGTCATTGCAATGCTGCATGAATTTAGCATCGACGAGAGATTGAGCCCGGCACTGACTCTCTACTGTTGGTAGGACTAGTATGATGGAGAAGTGTTTTCCATGAGCTTTGTGCACATGCTGGCCACTGGCAACTAGCATTGGCGACGCGTCGGTCAAGGCCTATTAAGTCCAATGACCAGCGATGGTGCTCTTATATATAAGATAGCTTTGCGAAAAGGCCTGCGAGTACAGATGAAAGTGGCCAAAGTTGAGCGTGAAGTCAAGTCCTGTGAATGGGCTGCCTGCTATTACTCTTTATTTCGGGTTCGAAGGCAACTTCATATTTTCACAATTGTTGCAGCTCCGAGGTGAGGTGCAAAATCCACGACTTAGGCGACAGAGCCTATTTCTTTCTGAGGAAGTGACCTGTATTTCTTACACGCAGTTCGTACTGGACAGTTTCTCAGTTGATGGCGTTGATGCAAATCTTGGTCGTAAACAGCCGAGGCCTGACTCGGCATTCATATACGTTTAGCTGGTGCAACGCGTCGTAGCAAACTATTTTTGACGCATGCCATTGATGAGATGAGACGATATTCGCCGTGGCAGGATTTATGTGCGCTATCCCTATTGTCAGTTGTTTGCAGGTGAGATCATCGACGGAGCAGTCCGAAGGCTGCGGTTTTAATGTGCGACAGCTCCTGATCACTGAAACAAGGTATCCTCGACCCTAGTGACAAAGCTAATTTGAGCTCCACGAGCTTCTTTGAGTTTCATATGGACGGTCCAATGAATCTATTGGAAACCCCATGACAGGCGGATTATAGCATGCCATCTTAACGACGATCAGACTGACCTAGAACATCGCGTAGATCCCCCCAAACTCCACAAGGTGACTATGTGAAGGGGCAACGTGTCAGACAGGTCAAAGGATGCCTTTAACGATACCGAATACGTAAAATAGGGCTATGTATCCCGTTGACAGCGATCACGCCGAGAACAAATGGGATGACAGACAAGGATCTCGAATTTCCTGAATCATGCTCTGAGTCAACCTCGGATTTGCAAAGATTCTGGAACATTGGGATGGTCAGAGAATTGCAGGAACCCACTAAAGGACAAGTCGGGATAGGCAACTCGAGATAAGATTGGCCATCACTTCCCTCGTATAAATAGGAAACATCTCGTTCGTCTCTCGATTCGACTGAATTCAAATTATTCCCATCTTGTCTGGTGCAGAATCTCACTGTCAAGTACGATCGCATAGCCATATTTTGTACCATCTCGTTAGCATCTATTCGATCATCTGTCATCAAATACCCACTCAGTTATCTACCTCTTTTCATCCCTCAAAATGCAGCTGATCACTCTGACAGCTTGCCTGATGCTTTTAGTGAGCCCTTTGTTTGCTCGTAAGTACTTAGCCTTTTATCTGTAGCAAGTGTTGACTTTGGTGTCCTCATTCGCTGGAACAGAGAAATTGACTATCGCTTGGTTACTGACTTGCCCGACTTCACTCCCGTACCCGATGAGACATGATTGAACTGTGTAGATTGGAGTTGAACTAAGCCAAAACTAATGAAACTTCTAGAAAGTTGTAACAACGGCCGGGGGTTTTGCAAAGGCGGACGATGCGAGCCTAATAACGACCCGAGCGGCGCTGGCCCATTTGTCGGTAACTTCAAGGAATGTCAGACCGAAAACGGACGATCTCAAGTCGACGACTTCATCTTGGGAGGTGGTAACCAGGATGCTCAAGTCAACGCTGGCGCTGCTTGTAACAACGGCAGAGGAACTTGCAGCGCTCGCGGTGCTTGCGAACCTAACAATGACCCCAGTGGCGCTGGACCATTTGTGGGAACTTTTGAGGAGTGCTTCAATTAGAGACGGCGACTTCCACATTCAATACAGCCAATCTTTCACGTTTATTTGCGGGTATGGTCCCTGCCGAGTCAACCACAGGCCAAGTGAGACAGACGCGATGTTGTGTTGTTAGTCTTCATGGTGGGCGGCGGAGTTTATGTATCCTATCTTAAGTCCGGCTCTAATTTAGGGCAAAGAGCCTTACCAGGACCAGTCGTCCAAAGCAATGCCCCCATCAAATCTACCATAGCTCAAGCTTACCTCAAGAGCTAATTCCGAATCATAGTTGTTTTGGTAGTCAGCAAGCTGCACAAACAGTTGGTGGGTTTGACGAAGTAGGCCAGTGATCAGCGCAGTGCGGGGTAGCTCCTCGCCTCTCGGTTCCATCACCGACCCGCGCTGTGACCCCTCCAAAGTATGTCGCGATCGGGCTTGATGACGTTTGCGCTGCTAACATAGCTACTATATAGGTCACCTCTCTGCCCTTTACAACCATCCATAATCTTTTTTGTTAGTCAATTGACTGCTAGCCAGTCTCTATAGATCATATCATATTCAACCGTACAATATCTTATCCGTCAAGAACTCAGCACAACTTGCAATAATGGCATCCAAGGAGCTCCCAGCACGCCTGAAGGAAAGTATCGATAGCACCAAGGTCGAGTACCGCCAGCTCGGAAAGTCCGGATTGCGTGTTTCAGTTCCCATCTTTGGCTGCATGAGCTTTGGAGACTCTCAGTCCATCGATTGGGCTCTGAATGAGGACGAGGTATACTCATCGCTTACGCCATGATCTTGACCAACGTGGCTAAGAATATAATATGTAGGCACTTCCGCTTCTGAAGGCGGCTTACGATCGAGGGTTGAATACTTGGGATACTGCCAACGCGTACTCGAATGGCGCATCCGAGCGGACGATTGCCAAGGCCCTGAAGAAATACAACATCCCCCGCGAGAAGGTGGTCATTTTGACCAAGTGTTTCTTTGCTGTCGGTGAAGAGCCTGGTATGTGACTTGGTACTTTATGCTGTGACAATCATGGGTCGCACTGCTGACGACCTTCTCAATTTGCAGAGACTCGTCACTTCAACTACCGCGAGGAGATCAACAAATCGAAGGATTACCAAAACCAATGGGGTTTGTCCAGAGCTTCTATCTTCAATCAGGTAGAGGCATCGTTGAAGAGACTGGACACTCCGTACATCGACCTTCTCCAGATCCACAGATTCGACCCCAGGACACCCGTAGAAGAGACGATGAAGGCGCTGCATGACTTGGTGCAGTCGGGGAAAGTTCGGTACATCGGTGCCAGCAGCATGTGGGGTACTCAATTTGCCCAGATGCAGTTCACTGCTGAGAGGAATGGCTGGACGAAGTTCGTGAGCATGCAGAATCACTACAATCTGCTGTATCGTGAAGAAGAAAGGGAGATGAACCGATTCTGTAATGACACTGGAGTCGGACTCATTCCGTGGGCTCCTCTTTGTAAGTTAATGGCTCTTACGTTCAGGTTCGGCTCATGCTAATTGGTGACATCAACTAGGCCGTGGTCATCTAGCCCGACCCCCGAAGGACTTTGGCTCCACTTCACGCAGCAAGACCGAGAAGGAGGGTCAGCCCGGAAGCCATGGAACGGTGGAGCCGGATCTCACCATCATCAAGCGAGTCCAGGAGATCGCCGAGAAGCGGGACTGGCCCATGTCCCACGTGGCTCTTGCATGGATCAACAAACGAATCACGAGCCCCATCATTGGCTTCAGTAGCGTTGAGAGAATTGATCAAGCAATCACTGCCGACGGCAAGGTCTTGACCGATGAGGAGGAGAAGTACCTTGAAGAATTGTACCAACCCAAGGCCATCTCGGGGCATGCGTAAGCTGGCTGCGGGGAAGGATCGATCTAGCCTTTGAGCAATAATAAAGTAGAACCAATCGGATCTTTCTTCAAGCCTTTTCCGAATGAGTCTACATAGCATCAGAAGTGCACAATTTTGGTCAGCATCTTCCTGGAAGTTGGCAATAATTGACTCTTCCAATACATTGAAGAAGCTTCGCTTAAGCTATCAGCGCTCCCCGAGATCTGTCCCCCAGAACTACTTGAATTACGGTGCCGAACACGAATTCGGAGGTATGAATATTCGGACCCTAGATTGGCTGAAGCGGTCTTCGTCTGATGTGCCTCAAAATCCTCGCAACACAGACCGTCGCAGAACATGGGTTTTTGCCTGATTCGGCGACGGGACTCTAACCAACACGATCTCCAACCTAGCCGATGCAACCATTTCAAGCCGATTTCAGCTCTTGTTGTTCTTTTTCTCCGCTTACATTACACTACTCATTCATCCGGGGTCGTATCTCAAGTCGCAGCCATCTGAAAGCATAATCGCATGACACCTGCCGACCCATCGTATGCGGTCTCGCTGCCGAGGGTGGAAAGAAACGTGCTTCCACCCATAGGGTCAGGTTGCAGGGAGAGCTCCTCGTTGAAGCTCTTGAGAGGCTCAACGAACAGCCCACGACCTTGGAATACTGTCGAAATATAGGAACACTTCCGTTTTGGGCCATGCGATGCGAAGAATCACCCACAGTTTCCGCCATTACGCTACCTCCCGCGCGGCGCTACCTGGTTCATCTGGAAATAAGCTCATTGGACAAACCCAAGCGGAAGCGATGGGATCTTGGTTCATCGATCGTAATGAGGTCATTGCCTTTCCAACCATTCCGAGGACGAGCTGCAGGGAGAATGACTCTCGCGCCATATATCGATCCCAATCCGCCGCCACAACCCCATTTGGATTGATGGATTTGCCTTAGTGGAAGGTTGAGAACAAACTAAATGAGCCTTTCTCGGCTCTTGCATACTTTGCTACCTCATCATGATTATCTCGACTTTGGTCTTCATCTCTCTATGTGCCCAGACATGGGCTGCACCGCAGCAAGGTGGCGGCGGAACCCCTCGAGTCACCATCAAGGCACCTCAAGCAAACCTGAAAGGTACAACGAAAGGATTTCTTGGGGCCAAGGCTGGTGAAGTTGAATCATTCAACGGAATCCCCTTTGCCAAGCCTCCCATCGGGGACTTGAGGTTCAAGCCACCTGTACGGCTTACCGAAGCCATGGGCGAAGTCGATGCCACCACGGAACAACCAGAGTCATGCCCGCAGTTCATCCTACAGCCAGACTTTGGCTCGCCTCTCATCCCTCCAGACCTTCTCGATAAGGTCCTCAATCTACCGATTCTTAAGAACTTGGCCGTTGGACAAGAAGACTGTCTCACTATTAATGTGCAACGCCCTGCCGGAACCAAAGAGGGAGACAAGTTGCCGGTGATGTATTGGATCTTTGGCGGTGGGTTCGAACTAGGCAGCACCTCCATGTATAACGGAGCTGGACTCATCGCAGAAGGAATGTCTACAGGCAAGCCGTTTGTTTTCGTGGCAGTCAACTACCGTGTAGGTGCTTGGGGATTCATGCCGGGGAAGGATCTCATGCAGGAAGGTAGCTCTAATGCTGGTCTTCTGGACCAAAGGATGGGACTGGAATGGGTCCAGGACAACATTGCGAGCTTTGGGTAAGTCTCAAAGTCCTCTGAATCAGAAAGTGAAATACAAAGATGCTGACTGCTTGTCTGCCAGTGGCGACCCGGATAAGGTCACTCTGTGGGGAGAGTCGGCCGGTGCTATATCGATCTTCAGCCAACTCTCGCTCTACAACGGCAACATCACACGCAATGGCAAGGCACTCTTCCGCGGCGCCATAATGAACTCCGGATCTGCTGTTCCGACTGATCCAATGGACTCACCGAAAGCCACGAAGGTTTATGACAAGGTTCTGTCTGCTGCCGGATGTGATGGAGCACCTGATCGATTGAAGTGCCTGCGAGATCTCTCTTACGATGTAAGGCTATCTAGTGTACCTCTATCTCTGAATGTAATGGCTGACATATGCGGCTAGGACATGCGCAAAGCTGCAAACTCCGTACCAGGCCTTCTGAGCTACAGTTCAGTGGCTCTTTCCTACCTCCCGAGACCTGACGGGAAGAATATTGTGTCAAGCCCAGAGGTATTCGCAACGTCTGGGAAGCTACCGAAGGTGCCCTTCATTCTAGGAGATCAAGAAGACGAGGGCACCCTTTTCGCTTTGTTCCAACCAAACATCACCAGGACTCGAGAAGTTGAAGAGTACCTCGGCGAACTATACTTCAACAATGCCTCCCCACAACAAATCAAGGACCTAGTAGGCACTTACGCTGCCCGCCCATCTGAAGGATCGCCGTTCAGAACCGCAGGTTTCAACGAAGTCCGGCCGCAGTTCAAGAGACTAGCTGCCATCTTAGGTGACACGGTTTTCACCCTTACCCGTCGAGCTGTGTTCAACATCTCCCAAACAGTCCAGCCAGAAGTCAACACCTGGAGCTACCTCGCCAGTTACGACTACGGTACTCCTGTCCTCGGAACATTCCACGGATCGGATCTCCTCCAGGTATTTTACGGGATCAAGCCGAACTACGCTGCTTCGGCGACGCGGGCGTACTACTTTAACTTTGCTTACAATCTGGACCCCAATGACTCCTCTGGTGGCACGGGGAAGGCAAAGGTGAAGTTAATTGATTGGCCTAAGTGGAGAGACGGAAACAAGATGCTGCACATGATGGCCAAGAGTGCGGATTTGATAGATGATGATTTCCGACAGGACAGCTTCAACTTCTTGCTGAATAATGTAGAGAAGTTACGCTTCTAAATTTTTGGGAGATGGTACGGTTCGTTTTGGGCTTGGAGCTGGCTTCCATGGTCTTTTGAAGTTTGGGGGTTGGAAGGACAAGGTCTTTCGCAGTGCCACCACTGGCGTTTGTGCTATGCGCACCTATGGCGCCGCTCTTATCACTTAATACTCGACTAAACCAATTCTTCATGAATTTATACCGATTATTGTCCCAAAAGCATGCATGTAGTCGCCCTGGCCACCCCCATAACCATCTCAGTGTCAGTGTGGCCAATACGGTTGTCGTCTGATAACAAACTTGCGACGATAAAAACGCCGCCTAAGCTTAAAGGAGCAAACTGATGCGATCTTTCACATGAGATCTCGCGTCAGCATGACAACAGCCATACAACACCATTTTATCTGATTCTTTTTGTACAGTACTCTGTCTACTTGTATGACTCTCTCATTCTATCGGCTCTAGTAGGGTACTTCAAATCCGGCCAATTCCTGCGCCAAGTTTGACAATGGGTGCTACCAAAGGCAGAGGAGTGAGCTTGAACTGATAGGGCGCCTTGTAGAAGTCACCCTTCTGGGTAATGTTGACACCAGCTTTTCCCCAGTCATTGGCTAAAACCATATTAGTATATCCTAAGATTGACACGAACGAGTGACGGGACAAGCAAATACTTACGTGCACCAAGATTAGCAAAGCCATCCAATTCCTCGTCACCACAGACACAAGTATTTGGAGAGTCATCGGGGATTACGAGGCCGTAAGTGCTGAGCGCCTCACGGGTGTTTCCACGGAAGACGTTGCCCTCGACCAAAACCTGGTTGTCGGAGCGAGAGTGAATGGCCTGGTAGAGGAAGTCCTCGTAGAGGTTGCTGTAGATATGCTGGTGTCCAAATCGACCGGCAGGCCCGCGAGTGCCTTCGTTCTTCCAATAGTTGTGATGGTATGTGACGTGAAGATGACCGAAGTCGAGGTCGCGGAATGTAGCATCGTTACCGACAAGGGATGACTTCCAGTGATCGTGAAAATAGTTCCATGAAACGGTGATCCAGTCCGAAGCACGGATTATATCGACCTGACCGTCCTGTTCCACAGAAGTTAGCGACACTCTCAAGCAGGAAGTCCACACGAAAGCAGTTCACTAACATAGAAGTCCGGGCCTTTAGTGATATCCGAGGTGAATTCATTGTGATCCACCCAGACCCTAGTAGAATTACGGATCGTGATGCAGTCATTGTCCAAGATGTGGCTGATCTTGAGATTCTGCAAGATGACATTGGTTGCGTTGTAGACATTGAGGCCCTTGCCGGTAATGTGTGCTGTGTTCTTGTAGCCAACCAAGCTTTTGTTTGATCCGACGTTGAGGCGTGCGGGCAAGACGAACTCGCCCTTAAGGACCACAATCTTGGGATCACTGCCTGTCACCGCCGTCTGGAGCTCGGGAACACTTGAGACTGTCAAAGTTGGGCCCCCTTTGCCTCCGGTAGTCTTGCCAATTGGGTTGTCTTTGGCGAAGCCTTCAACTTCCCAGGAGGCAAGACCGAGCCAGTCGAGGGGGTTGGCTGTGGTCAAGCCTAGGAAAGCGTAGAAAACTACCGGGACGTTGATTCTCATGGTGGTAATTTTCTTGCGAAGAAAACGGGACCGGAAATGAGGAAGAGGGAACCGCACAAAGGGGAGAACGACCAATGCTGACGACAGAGTACGTGATCTACAAAAAGGGCTCATTGACTCGAGTGCCAGTGCCTGGTCCTACTTATACACAATTCATGGCAGCCATGAGCTCACTGTTTAATTATCAATCAGCATCCCTCATACCCCGAAGCGAGCCTTGGTCCCGAATCCAAGCTACTGGAGCTGCAGCTATTCCGCGATTCTATCAACGTCATGAACATTTTCCTATGAGCATGCGGAGAACCCTGTCTGCCTTGCAGAAATTACAGAAGCTATCACCAATGATAGTCATTCAAGATACCAGGTCGAGCATCTTGGCCAAGCCACACGACCACGGAAAGACCATGCCAAGATCCGGCTAGCGATGGCGGTCAGCCGCCAGTGGTGGAAAATGGAGACTCCGGGCCATGATGGGATGCGGCAGAAATGGCACGGGATGTTGCAGAGCATTTTCCTGTTAGGAAAGACGAGCTGTTGGACGCAGCCAAGGACGACTCCAACTGCTGAAAACCAAGCGAAATGAAGAGTATTTTGCCTGAGGTGATGGTGCTCGATGAGGGTTATCAGAGGAAGGATATCTGCAGGTGCAATAGGGCAGGTTGCAGGGACGGTGGGGGATGCAGTTGGCTGGTACTAAAGCCTAATCTACGGGAAATGGGGTAAACCCTGCTCCAATGCAACAAGAATACTTGACGTTGGTTGGATGATCCATCATCCCATCGAATAAGCTCATGGACTTCCCGGAAGTCAAAAAAAGACTCTAAGCGGCGCCGATCGGGAACAACATCAATCGTCCAAGGATCTTTGTGTGGAGTGCTAGTCGCAGGAAGAAAGTAGCAACGTACGGTTTAGAAGCTTGTGCACTTCTTGCATTGTCCAGAGCAATGTTCGCGTCTGGCTGTCCCAATTCTGAAGCCCAGACTTTTGAATATCACTCCGGGGGCTAAAGAATCATTACCCCTCATGGAATGCACATAATGCAGGGCGCTTATGCAATGCCGCGACACACAGGGTAAATCAGCCTAAGAAATTCGTGAAAACGGAGCTGGATCTCGTCCGAGAATGCCCTCGGGCTCAATGGTCCTTTCGTTCCTTGGGTTCGGAGGCGTTCGGGAATCCAAGCCACGCGGAGCCCTTGTCCAGATTCTTCCATGAACCACGTTGTCGAGTGACACTACGTCTAGTCGACCGATTCCTCTTGTTTCACTTACTCATTATTTCAGGAAGTGAGTCAAATCTTTCTCAATGCTGGTCGAGCTCAAGAATCCGGTTGATTCTCTATCAGCCCATCATCATGATATCTCTCATCGATTTCTGGGAAAGTCTCGGAGGCTTCTGAGACAACTCAGCTATTGTCTCAAGAAAGTTGTTCCATGCATTCTTTCCACCTGCAGAGAACTTTACGCAAGGGGCTTTCAAGGCGCTTGCGGTCTCACTCCAGCCCTTTCGGCCAAACCCGTCTGCTTCGGGACCTCAGCTCCGGCCCAACCGGCGATCTAGACTCTGCCCCGCCGACACGGCCCCACCAGGGCTTGCCTCCCTCGCTTGACGACTCAAATCCCACACTTCCTCTGCCCCCTACAGCAACGATTCGTATTGCCCAATTTCCGCCTCCTCTTTCAACAATTCAAATGGTCTGGTGGTGTAGTTGGTTATCACGTCAGTCTAACAGATTCGAGGCAACTCGGACTGAGCACACTGAAGGTCTCCGGTTCAAGTCCGGGCTAGATCACTATGGGCGATTGGTTTAGTGGTATAATGACCGCTTAGCATGCGGTAGGTCCTGGGTTCGATTCCCAGATCGTCCATTCTTTTGCTCTCTTGAGCTATTGTTGCTTTTGCGTTTGCTCTTTTTTTTTTTTTTTTTTTTTTGGCTTAATTTGGCTGTTCCTTGCCCTTCTCTACCCCTTGATATGGTTCTACTCGAAGCATCCCCCCAGCGACCTTTACATAGAAGAGATTTGACACAATTTGTCAGGCTTTATTAAATTCGAAAGGTCTATGGTTCTCATTTTGCTCTAATGACGAAGTAGGAAGATCGAATGGCTGCGCAGACGCCTACTCTTGTTTCGCAGGCTTGCGCCCAACCATCAGATACATGGGCGTGAAAATCTTCTCCTTACCACCGAGTACAAGCGCATCAGCAGCGACACAAAGGCTATCCGACATCTTCATCATCCCAGGGGGCGCAAGTCTCAAAGTCTCCATGAGTCCAAGGAACCCATGCGTAAACGCCCGTCCCAGCCCAGTCATGCGGAAGGTGTAGAGCAAGTCGCCCACCGTCTGCGCGTGTCTCCAGCTACCGGCATCCAATGGCCAGTACCACGGGCTCGGGTCCGGGCGCTCGGCCATGTCTTCGTTCTGGATCATTTCGAAGCCGGCTGCCTGGAAGGCGCGCACTGCTTCGGATGCCTTGACCATGTTGGCGATGCCGTCTCCTTGTTCAATGTCGATGCGGATCTTGCGCAGACGCAGGTCTTCGTTGTCGTACTTTTCCGTCATGACCCATTCGTAGACGCCAAAGACGCCGCCGGGCTTGAGGACTCTGAAGATCTCGGAGTACACGTCTTGTAGAGACGGGGCGTGGACTGTGGCTTCGATGGCGTAGACTGCGTCAAAGGTGTTGTCTTCGAAGGGTATTTTCTATGTAAGATTTGGTGTCAGTTGAGTTTACAAGAGTCCTTCGTTAAAAGTGGGATGCCATACCATGAAGTCGCCTTGGACGAATTGGACCTGCTTATCCAATTTGGACTGAACAGCATACTTCGTGGCCCGTTCCACCTGGTATTCGTTAATGTTGAGACCGGTGATGTACGCCCCCGTGAACTTGGCAATCTCCCGAGCAGGTCCGCCTACGCCGCAGCCAACGTCCAGCACCTTCATATCCTTCTTGATACCGATGGCGTGGGCGAGATAGTGTTCGTGTCTTGCGATGCTCTGCTTAAAGGATTCGCCAGCAGAAGGCCGAGAAAAGTGGAAGCTTTGGCCAAAGCCATACTCGTAGAAATCGGTCGCCAAATTGTAATATCTGGAAAGCAAATAGTTAGACAATGGAATCGCTTTTTGGTCTGGGTTTCGAGGACTTACTGTCGGGTAAGAGAAGCGTAGTCTGCTGTACGAGCCTGTATGACAACAATAGTTAGGCAAAGTTGGGTAAAAGTTTGGTCACAATGATGAACGTACCTCACGGTCTTCTTTCGTTTCTTTTTGTGCGCTCTTGTTGTCCCAATGACTGAAGTATTCGTCTGTGGCTGCTTTCTGGGCTTCGTAGTCCTTCTTCAACATTGCTGACATGCCGACATCTTTGAACGTTCCCTTGTGAAGAATCTTCTCAAACGTGGTATCTTTGGCCAAGAGCATTTGCCCTTCCTCTGGAATTGTTCCAACCATAATGATGAATAACGAGGTGAATTTCGTAGATGATGATAACGTGTAATTGTGTTGAAAACGGCTGTTTTTGTAATACCTGTAGTGGGTAGGAAGCTAGCAGAACTTGTTGAAAGACGCAGTTCTCGAGGTGTTGTTATCCCTGCTTTTCAACACGAGCGTCTTTTCTTGCCTTTAAATGTTTTTTCTTCGATTTCACTTACACCCATTGATCCAAAAAGTTGAACATATTGTATTTATCAATTGCAAAGTAAGGAAGGCTGAGATCTCAGACACGAATACGTGATAAGCTCTTCGATGATAATCAAATCCGAATACGAATGCGCCTTCCTGCCCCCCTGCGGACGTCAGAACCGTCAACTCGGGCACTGATCTGGAGTCCTTCTGATTCGTTGACGCTGCCTAAATGGGAAAGACGGTGGATCACGAAGATGATGCAACAACCCGTTCGCTCCCGCAGATCCGTGTGTTCACTCAATGGAGGATCTTGATGGAATTTGTGGATATTTCTCGAGATGTTCTCTTTATTCTGCAGGCATCATCTCGCTTTACCATGCTTTCTGATGAAATTACTGACATTCGGGAGACCCATATTTCGAGCCAATTGAGGAAAAGCGCCGGTCTGACCTGTCAGTGCCGCTCTCAGAGCCATGGACACGAATACGAAGAACGGCCAGATCCAACACTACTTGCCTTGCTATTGAATTGTCGGCACAGAGCGACACCGGATGCTGGCATATCGTAGGTGTTCATAATATCGGAATGAATGAATATTTCATGGTTTGAATCCTATTTACACTTCTTGCCATCATTGATATCCCTGTGTAAAACCCCGCTTAATGGCGCAGCATGGACCGTGGCAGCCACAGGCAAGTAGGCTCCATCCAGGCCCAGTGTTTGTCTCCGAGCCTGCTAGCAGAAATTGCTCGTTGTCCTTGAGATTGCTGTGGCGTTCGACTCCCCCTAACAATCATCAATCCGCCCCAAGTCGTGAAGCCAATGCATGATTTGCTAACACATGATCATGTTGTCAAGTCAGAACAATGGAGCAATGATTGTGATTACATAAGGCAATGATGAACTGATTTTCATCAGGCAGGTTGCAGTTGAGGGGCGAAGAGTTTGCGACAGGAACAGACAGGACTATGGGCTATTGTCATATCTGTAACGGGCCGAGCTCTGCTGTGCTCTCCGATGGCGGGGCATTCTAGCCGTAATGTTTCTGCCCGTCCCGTTGCTGGTGTGGGGCAGAGCTTGGGTGCCCGGGGACGGGTCCGGGCTCAAGGGTCCCGGGAACTTCGGAAGACAGCCGGCGGGCTTAGCATGTGATAATCGGAGCAGTGGAGATGAGACGGACCCGGCAACTTGGTGCTGCCCCGTTTTGATGCTGCGGTAACGATGGGCTAAGGCCCGAACCCGATTATGGCTCCACTTACGGTGCATTTCGAACGGAGCCGTGACTCGTGACTCGCAATGGTCCTATCCGGATCGTACAGTGGGATACTCGTGCCATCCTTGTCACTCCCGTCGGCAATCTTGTGTGGTAGCCTTCGTCAGCCTCAATGGCTAGTCATTTCCTAGGCTCACGTCTCATTGACACGATAGTGAGTTCGCCCTAAGCCGCCTTGAAAACCCCGGGTTGGCCAGATTTGCGGTTGTCTGTCTAAGGATCTGACAGTAGATCTGACAGAGCCGCATTATGCATTGCCCTGAAGAAGTCGGGATATATCATATATCCTGTCGTGTCACATAGATACGATGGATTTGGGGCAGAAGATACGATCAGCTGCTGACTGCCCGTAGATATACGAGGCACGTGTAAGATCTATCCGGTGAGCTTGGTTTCCACATCTGAAGATGATTGGAGGGCCAAGACTCGGGATGATCACGAAGGGCTGCGGGGGGGATGTCGCACAAGCGAGCAATGACGACAACGTGGCAGGTGGGAAAGGGTACTTATTGGTTCTCACGGATGCCTGCTTGATCTTGTGTCTACTACAAGTTCCATCCCCAGACTCGACCTCTTTGTTCCACAGTGCCCCCGTGGGGAGAGATGCTGTCGACTTTGTCGAGTCTCGACGATGACCCAGGAATCCAGGTGAGGCCGGCATCGCGCCGAACAAAATTGGGCAGAAAGATTGGGGAATGGTTGAGAGGAGCTCCTGATTTCAGCGAAATTCTGCTCGCGCGTGATACGTCCGAGTGCTTTTTTGAGTTTCGCGGACTTGGAACTCGTTCAGTCCGGGGGCGCTCACCCGCCCAACCCTCTTTCCGAAGTCCCAAGTTTCCTCACTCCACCGTGCCCCCCGCCAGAGACTCAGACAAGAGACCAGAGACCAGACCAACGAACCTTCAACGTTGCGTAAAGAAGGTATTGACCAATCGCTGGAACTCTGGTGCCAATCCCCGCCTAAAGTCCCGCAATATTCTTGAGGTGTCTGCTGGAGGCTACGCGGGGAAGAACGCTGCCGTTCGCCGTTTGATCATCAGGCGGTTTGCTAAGAAAAAGACGCTTGTCTATTGGGAGTTGGTACGGATACGGCACACGTACGCAGTAGTGTACGGCAATAGTGGGATAACTTGATGGGGGTCCATCGCTGCTAGATCTCTCTTCTCACTCGCAGCCCCCAAGTGTCAGGACCGTATGTAAAGAAAGGGAATTGAACCAACAGGAGCAACCAACGCCAACCCCAGAACACCCACAGCAACAGTCATCCCATCTGCAAGTGTTTGTTGCAGGGATGCCTAGTTTCAGCGACGTCAGGTAAGAAAACCTATTGGCCGTACCGCCATACGAAATCTCGCAGAAATCTTCGCCCCAATTGCCGGTGGGTGGAAACGCCGAATGTTCTCTGTGCCGCCATTCGTCAGACATGGATTCTTACACAGGATCTTTGCCAAGCTACTCCCTGATGGGAAAGGCTCGCTGACCCGAAGCAGCATCAGGTACGCCACATGTGCGCAGGGATGTACGCGGTGTCGCCGGCGAACACTTCTAGTGCACGGTACGGCAAGTCTAGACATCCAGCTGGCACTACCGTCTCACTCTGTGGTCCTGTCTTTTTGAGTTTTGGGCTGACAGTTTTTCTCTTCTTTTGGGTGAGGCGAGAAGTGACCGCTAATGCCTAAGCAATGCTATCCCGTACTTTGTCTGATGTGGGTTTCTTCTCCTTTTGCCGTGACCCTCCCACCCCTTTCCTTTCCCAATACTTGACCCATCCACATCCGTATGCGACCCAGCCGTTCGAGACATCTCGCTGTCAATCCCCAACCAGCAAACAAGTACCAACCACACTGCATCTCCAACCCCAGACCATCCATCCCTCGACTTTCCCCGCGCGAGCCAATGGGTCGCGGAGAAAGTGGAGCATAGCGTGGTCCTTAGTCCCGGATTCCAAGCCTTGGGTCCTAGACTGCTAGGGGGGACGGGCGAAAAGGAAGCCTTGGGGTCTTTGGTTTTGTCTTCTCGCATTGAAGTGCGGCGACTTAAGACACGGATGGTCCATAACGTCAACATCATACATACCTTCTTTCCGCCACTTGAGAATTGAATTTGAGCGAGCCAGTCAGAAGCCGCGCCGCTTAATCGACTACCTTGCTTCTCCAGGAAGAACTATCACCACCACCTCCTTGGCCCATAGCATCAGGTTGATCGAGCAAACTTCCAGGCAAGATATAAGATGATCTGAAATCCCCAAGTCCCAACACATCTTCAGAACATCAGCTTCAGCAGTTTCATCGGGATTGCCAACAATTCAAGCTCGAGCAACGTCAACTCCCTTTGACAGGAGTCCCAGAACACCCGCTCTGATCTTATAAGATCGAGCTCGAACCCACATTCATCCCCGGTTTAGCAACACTTCACCTCTCCCCATTTTCACCCCAGTACACCGCAACCATGGTGCACATCGGATCATCCGCGGGCAGGGCGCCGACCGAGACCATCCAGATCGACTCGGAGGCCACCCGCCGCATGTCCATTGCCGACGCCGACGCCGCCGGGCTCGCCCGTGAGGCGGCCAAAGCGACCGAGGCCGAGCTCAGTATGGGCCTCATGGCATCGATCAAGCTCTATCCCCGGGCCGTCATGTGGTCGCTCTTCTTCAGCACCGCCGTCATCATGGAGGGTTTCGACAAAACCCTCATCGGCAACCTCTACGCCTACGATGTTTTCCAGCGCAAGTTTGGTGAAATACAGCCTGACGGCAGCTATCAGTTGACTGCGGCGTGGCAGGCTGGTCTCAGCAACGGCGCGCTTGTTGGCGAGATCACCGGTCTGTTCCTCAACGGTATCATTGCCGAGAGGTTTGGATACCGCAAGACCATGATTGGTGGCCTCGTTGGCGTCACGGCTTTCATCTTCATCATCTTCTTCTCCGAGACCCTTGTCCAGCTCCTGATCGGAGAGATGCTCATTGGTATTCCATGGGGTATCTTCCAGACCCTGACTGTCACCTACGCCTCCGAAGTCTGCCCCACACATCTACGAGCCTACCTTGTGAGTCCCAATATTCCCGCCAAATCCCTTTTGGGGCTAATCGCTAACTCTCTATTCAGACTACCTACGTCAACCTCTGCTGGGTTATTGGCCAACTCATTGCCAGCGGTGTCCTTCGAGGTGTCATCACCCGTACCGACGAGTGGGGATACAAGATTCCCTTTGCCCTTCAGTGGATGTGGCCCGTCCCCCTCATCATCGGCATCTTCTTCGCCCCCGAGTCTCCCTGGTGGCTCATTCGCAAGGAGCGCCTCGACGACGCTAGGAAGTCTCTCATCCGCCTCACCAGCCGCAACCAACAGCAAAACTTCAACGCCGACGAGACCATCTCCATGATGGTCCACACCAACGAGCTGGAGAAGGCCGCACAGAGCGGAACGAGCTACATTGACTGCTTCAAGGGCACCGATCTTCGCCGTACCGAGATTGTTTGCGTCACATGGGCCATCCAGACCCTTTGCGGCTCAACATTCATGGGATATTCGACATACTTCTACCAGCAAGCCGGCATGGCCAAGGAGAACGCATTCACCATGTCCTTGGCCCAGTACGCTCTCGGCGCTCTCGGCACAGTCTTCTCCTGGTTCCTGATGCAGCACTTTGGCAGACGCACTCTCTACCTCTCTGGCCAGGGCATCATGTGCGCCATCCTCGCAGCCATCGGCTTCGCCTCCTTGGCTGGAAAGTCCAACGTCGCCGCACAGTGGGCCATTGGCAGCTTGCTCCTCGTCTATACCTTCATGTACGACTGCACCGTCGGCCCCGTCTGCTACTCTCTCGTCTCCGAACTCAGCTCGACCCGCCTGAGGACCAAGACTGTCGTGCTCGCGCGTAACCTATACAACATCACCGGTATCACGACTAACATCCTGACACCACTGATGCTCAACCCTTCTGCGTGGAACTGGGGCGCCAAGAGTGGTTTCTTCTGGGCTGTTAGCTGCGCCGTCTGCTTCGTCTGGACCTGGTTCCGTCTGCCTGAGCCCAGAGGCCGCACATATGGCGAGCTTGAGATTCTCTTTGACCAGCGCATCCCGGCACGCAAGTTCAGGAAGACTGAGATCGCTGGTCTCACTCACGGAGCTCAATTCACTGACAGGATCTCCGAGAAGGAGTCCATGGCAGCCGTCAGCCAGATTGAGAAGACTGCCTCAGCATAGAGGCCTGTAAGGAATTGAAGGAGAAGGAAGATTATTCCGGGATCATTTTACGTATACCATTGGATCAGGGAAGGTTTTGGATTTTCAGCAGCAAGCATTTTGCACACATATTGTCTTTAGATTTTTGTCAAAGAATAATTTCATAAATTTCGTACTCAATCGTTCCATATTGATCTTGTTGTGCCCAGACTGTCAACGCTTTCTCGCGACAGTTGTTTACATGCTAATTATGGAGATCTTTAGATGATGGGTTCAACATAAGATCCTTTACAGATGTCGGTTTTCACTCAAAACAGGAGGCTCTATGCAACGCACCCACCTTTCACTTTTCGACATAGTACTTACCTGAAGTGCAGTTATACTGAACTTGAAGTAGTGAAAACCAGCGGAAGAGAAAAACCATCATTCAACGAAATCAGCACTCATAACCACGCTCTCCGAGCCCCGGGAAGCGGGACGGGGCATGAGAGCCGGGAACCCGCTGCCGCAAAACCGGAGGTTGTGCAGCTGTGCCTGTGCGAACGTGTCCTGATCATTTTGAAGTTGGCCGGCTTACCCCGATGGCTGGATACGTCTTTACCCCCGCGATATCCAAGAAGCAGTATCATACTTGCAACCGGAGTTCACCTCCGTCACAGGAACATGATAAGTCTTTGTTGAATGCACTGCAAATTCCTGTCGCCTAGGATGGAATCCTGGACTAGAACTTTGGGTGACTCATTCTCTTTTCGTTCCGGTTCCACTCTAGGACTTACAAAAACTTAGGCAGCACACTTCCACTATAAGACCCGGATACAGCTTCTGGGAAGCCTTCTCCAAAGGATTCAGGATGTGGCTGGTGTAGGCAATTACAAACCTTGCCTGGTCGTGAGGATCGTACGCCAAGACGCCAGAGCTTCCGAAAGCCGTTGCCTAATTACAGCCTCCACAGTTGACAGGGCAGAAGTCGCTAAATTGAGGGTCTGATCCCCTGGAATCAAAGCGTCCCATGGCCGCAACACTCAACATCGAGAGTCGAGATGGAGGGGTCATCATAGCTGTTGCAGTCCTGGTTCGCCTAAACCATGACTGGAAGCTGCCAGATAGGTGCCTATTCGTAGAGGCAACAAGTGATCCGCCTTGGCTTGTCTATTGATAGCTGGTTTAAGCTTAAAAGTTGGAGAGCCATAATCCCATGCTGTCTGTGGTGGTGGTCCATGTGGATGCAGTTTGGTGGCTTACATGGGTAAAGCCAACAACAAGCCCAAACCCCGAAGATAATGAACAGACTTGAGAAGTCTTTGTCTGTGATGATTTTGGTAAAGATTGTAGTTGCTGTGAACCGGCATGAAACGTTTTACTCTGCAATTATTTGGTAAACTTCGGTTCTTTGTCTGAATGAAGGAAGTATTTGCTATTCGGCCGAGTCCCACGTCGAGCAGTCACAAGTCGTCTTGTACAACCCCTCGACTCCCGCTCGAAACTCACGACATCGCTTAGTCGTGATGCCATCGTCAACAGCCTCAAAGTGCGAGAGCAATTGGACTCTTGAGTCATTGCACCCGCCTATTCAAGAAGAAGACATGATAGCTCTCGCCCAATTGAGAAAAATAATCAAAAACAAATCCACCATGGATTTCCTGGGCGAAGCTAGCAAGCCTCCCCTGCAGCGAAACCAACGATCCTCTTCTTCCACCCATCACCACCCCCAAACCATCTACCCTCGCACAATCTCCGCTGCGCCACGTAGCACAAGGATCCCCATCCGCAAACACCAAGACGATTATTCCTTCTCCCCATCTCGCTTGAGGCCGTTACCCGTCTGTGTGGGGGAAAGGAATATAAGAAGCGCCCACCATGCCTCACCCTTCGCAGCTCATCTCCCCCCCGCCTCCCGGCACCGATCCTGCTCTTCTCTACTTTGGCGGTTGGCCCGAGATCACCTACCGCACCACCCTCGAGCCCGGCGACCTCACCTCCGACCCGGACGACGAGCTTGAGCCCCTTCTCGGCCTCAGCAGTAGCGAGATCATGGCCTACGGCGATCAGCAGGGCGCCGCCGCTGGTGGTGGTACTACCGCCGGCCAGAGCAGCATTCAGAACCGCATGTGCCCCAACATGCGTACTTGCTGGGCTTTCTCCTGGGAGTCGTACAATCTGAAGACTTCTGACAAGGCTGTGCTCCTTCGACGCATCTGCATGATCATCATTCTCGGTATCAGAACCGCCATCTCCATCTTCGGCATCGTTTACGACGTTACCTACGCCCAGATCGTCAGCCTGATTCTCGACATCATCCTCGGAATCTTGGGATTCTTGTTCATTGCCTGGGCCCTTGCCGTCATTGGCCAGGCCGAGGGTCGTCGCAAGGTTTTGGGCGTCATGGTTGTGAGTACTTGTCTGAGATGAGGTGGAGCTTGGTGAGATGAGAGGACCACAGCTAATAATATTTATTTTTCCACCATAGGGCCGCTGGCACTTCGACATTTTCCTGCTCGTCACCGCCTTCATTCACGCCGCCATTCTCGTCGGCAGCATCATCGGCTTTGGCAACGGCGGCCGTTACGCTACATGGCTCATCATGTGGCTCCTCATCTTCGGCGTCGCCTGGGTCGCTACCTGGCCTGCTGAGGCTGAGAGCTACGCCTAGTCGAGCAGCATAGCATTGCCACGATGGCGTTTTCTTGAAGCGACACATTCGAAATAATTTGCCAATTGAGGAGTTACAAGTCGCGTGATGAAATTGGGCTGGATCGAAGAAGCAGAAACTTTGGGCGTTACAATGCTGGTATAGAAGGGCAAGGACGGAAGAGAGGCCCATGAAAACCGATGCTTTACTCTGGAATTCGCGATACCCTAGCATAGGTAGCTGAGACTTGCTGGATTGCGTGAGCAGTACGGCTTGGTCAGGCTGAATGAGATCAAATGAGATACCAAGTGCTTTCATGAGCCTCGTGAACGCATCGCAATGAATAACGACTGCACTGTTGTTCAGTCCGACGTATGCCTCATAGAAACGAGCTAGAGCTCCCTGGACATATGTGTGGGATGTGAGCCACGCTCATCAGACCTCGAGGTGGGTGAGATAGGACCACGTGATGCGTGTCCCCTCTTGATCGCTCTGGATGAGCCAAATCCGGGCGAGGTAAGCTTGAGGATCCCCCAAGTCTCATTGCGCAAGGTGTCTGAGTGAGGCACCTGTGATGCATCGAGTCGCTCGAATCGCTTATCATTGCGTCGATTCGCTCGCGCGGTTCCGGAGCGGGCTCCGAAGATGCTGTATTTACCGGCGGTGAAGCGGGTCTCGCCCCACGTGATGCTTGGTGGTTTCCGAGCGATGGCTTGAGTGAGTCCTGTTGCGGCAGGTGATCTCATTTGAGGAGGTGTACTGGATTTCCTCCAGTTTTTTTTATCGCTTTACTGTGAGTCTGGGGCATTTCAATCACGTCTTCTCACTCTTGCGAGAATATCGCGCCAATTGAAGCACCTGGTTGAGGTTGTTGCCAATCCAATGTGAGATCTCAGAGATTGGCGACCCATTAGACGGTCTGAGATGTCGTATAATTATCACAGGGTAAGGCTGCTGCGAATGGGGGGAATAAGCTCTTTTTAAATTCGCTCTCAGGGAGTATCGCATGCAATCGTGGAAATGAAAGACAACTTGGACAGATAGACAAACCGACCGACCCTTATTGAACCCCAAAAGAAAAAGAAGGAAAAGTCCAAGGGCTACCAAAAGAGGGCGATTGACCCCGCTCATTTGTAGCCCAGTCTCTCCAGAATAGATTGACCAGCGGGAGCGCCGCCTTGTCCCTTTCTCAGGCCGGCGTCGACACCCTTCACATAGTCGAGGACGCGGATGTGTTCCTTCTTAAGCTCCTCAAAGTCGTGGGACAGCTGCTCGTGCCATGGGTACAGGACGAAGACCTGGAAGCCGAGAGCCGACGAAGCGACCAGGAAGTTGGTGAGCGAGATGGCTCGCGTAATGAGGACCATTGTGGCGGTTTATTTGCTGTTGTCTATGTGTGTATCGAGTGTTGTTTATTCTCACTTCTTTTTTGCGAAGTGTTCGGTTTGCTCGGAATCTGGAGTCACGCGAGCCTGGTCAGCGAATGCGACTGCGACTTCGCGGGGTATCTTGGCCCGAGCAAGAGTTAGGTAGGGGGTGATCGCGGCTTACTTGATTTTATGATTCTGTAGATGTAAAAGCCTGGATCTATACGTGGCCGATCTGTCGTAAAATAAAGCGTGAAGAGAGAGGAGATTGATCTACTAGGTATTGAGGAATGAAAACGATTAAGGAAAAAAGGAAAAAGTGTGGTGTAGGAGAGGAAGTTCGACGATTGACGGCAAAGAAACGGGCAGAATTGTTATTCAAGAGGCAACCCGGGGATGATACCTGAAAGACCCTTTTGGGACAATGGGAACCTCCCCAGGTGATTACCTCACCGACAGCGGCCCGGCGGCAAGGTGGGACCCCCGATGAGCACGCTCGGACTTGGGCGGGTTGGTTGGCTCCCACGACATGGAGGAGGCACAGGGCTTGGAAAGGATCACGCCGAGGAACACGAGCAACACATATTGTTGTGGTACATCCGCCTGCCGAGTACCTTACGTGGGGGTGTTCATGTAAGTTAGTTGTAACTGTCACTTTTCTCCTCGTTCTCGTCGCTGGTCTGGGCCTTGAACATGACCTCGAATGGTGCCAACGCCAGCACCGGAAGGAGAGGAAGAACAGCAAAGCGACAGCTGGTCAGGCGTATCAAGCGTATCCGAATGCTCGGCAACCATGTCTAGGTACCGCAAAATCGCAAACGAAAGCATGTCAAGTGACGGCTGGAAGCCCCGAGAAAGGAGGGAATGATTCAAGGCGGATGGGGTCGAGGTGGCCTGACTTTTATGGAGCCCGTCTTTGCCGTCAGAACTGCCTAATGAAAACTAGAGAACTTCCCGGGGTGGAGCCGGGAGACCGAGGGTCCAAAGTGCCCAAAACCAACGGGCCTCCCCGACTGGCTTGCGGCGTCCAACGCCCTTCTCTCGCACAACGCAGTCCTGCAGCTTTTCTCCAAGGGCCCTATCCTCTAGAAAGAAACTCAGAGTGACAATGTGACCTCGAGCTCGTACCCCTGGTCCCTCGGCCTCTTTGTTTGGTTCAGCCGGGAACCATTTTGAGGATTCGATGGGGGGTTCATCGGGGCAGAAAACATGCGTCTGCAGGGGACGAATGACGCATGTGAAAGCCTTCCCGGGTGTGAACGAGCCAACTGCGACGAAAACTCACCCGCAGTGGCCACTGAAAGCAATCTCACTACTAATAAATACAAAAATTGGTTACGATAAGTCACATTGGTCGCGTTTGACTTTAACAACCTAGCAAGGTGATGAGTAATGTTTCTCTATTTCTCTATCCATTTTGTCTTAGTCGGAACGTACTTACACTGTAGAAACAGTGATGACCTGTTACTTGAGGTCGTTCTGTTGCCCAAACATATGGGTGACTCGGTGCATTTGACACCGTCTCAACCTGACACACCCTCACAGGAAAGACTGTCGGCCAAAGTAAGGCTCGACAACTAACCCGCCCGGACTGGAGATCCCCAGCGCCGCCCCCATACTCCGGCGACCTTTGAGTCGTTGAAGAATCGAATATGCTGTTTGCCCCGCAGACCGCAGGCCCGGGTCGACGCCGGTAGCGGGAGCTGGAGCGGGGCACATCAGCTCGGGCTGCCACGTGTTGGTGGAGCATTGCCTTTCCGAAAGCTGCCGATGCCGGGCCCACAGCCGTCGCTCTTTCGCTTTGGCTCTCTGCATGTCTCTCTGACAGTCGAGCGCTTTGTATTTGAATTCTATCTCTTGATGCACTAGTTCTAGATATGAAAATGAATAACTATAGACCAAACTCTTGCATCGACAACCGAAGTCTTGCCATCCGTCATGCCTTGATGACTTATGTTGAGAGCCCTTTGGATTACTGACTTCACCAACAACCTAAGTTTTCAAGGACTGCTGGTGTCAGCGCTCGACAGAGACTGAGCGGGAAATTGTGAAGCTCAACTTGAGTTTTGTCATGAACTCCAGATATGTGACGAGCATCGTTATAGAAGTTGAGTTGTGTCATCCGAAGTTAGGTTGAGGATTGTGCTTGGGGATTCAACACATGTATGAACTCAAGTACCAAGTGTTTACTACAGGCCGGCATGTGTCTGTCAATATTGATTCACAACACAGAATTCACGGTAGTAATTATAGTGTCATGAGCTTTCTCGTTCAATGTTGATGTATCAGAAGACGAAAGCATCTGAAAATCGCGCAATGATCTGGAAACAACTTTCGGAAACCCAAGTCCAGCGCGCCTTCCGCTGGATCTTATCCAACTGTCGAGATGCACTCTTTCGTGTGATTTAACATTATACGAGTTGCTTAGGAAGTTAATTAGCTCTGGCCTTCTCAGACCCTAAGCTGACTTAAGCTTGACGAGTCAACAACTGACAGCTTTCCGTCGATTTCACAAACGCAAGTGAATGTGCGCTTTTCATGCCTTTTGGTTTCCCGGAGTTCCTAAATAATAGGATAGCTGAATTAGATTGAACATGGAAATTTGACTTGCTTTGTAAATTTATGTCAACATCGACTAACTCTCCCCCTGGCGAATCGCATACTATTACGGGCTAGACCCGATTAGTAGATCCGAGCCTTAGCCCGGATACTACTACGGCTTACTACGCCGCTTTTGTAAAGGTCCGATTTAAACGCTTTTCCTTTATAAAACCTCTATAAAACCTCCGCTCTAAAAACCTCTATTCCTTAACTTAAATTCTATATATTAAAATCCTTTTAATATAGATTTATATAAGTTAGACTTTTAATATATTTAAGCTCTTCTTTTTATTTATTTTATTATTAATTATATTATATAATAAAAGTAAATATAATTATTAATATACTGCTAAGTATTTAGTTAGCGGGAGCTATAACGTAAACCTAAAAATAGATTATTTAGGGCCTATAGGAGTTAATAAAAGCCTAGAAGTAGGGCGAAATAAAAAAAATAGTAAATATAATAAAATAAAAATATAAATATAAAAAGTTTAACGAGATCCTATAGTTATTATAAAAGTAGTTTTAATAAATAAACGGACCCCCCGCGCTTTTTATTAAAAAACCCGACCTTTATAGAACCCCTATTAGCTTAGAGGCGCCCTTTAATAATAGAGCTCTTTATAAAAAACCCTTATTAAACCTAGCGAAGTTCTTAAATAATAAAGACGAATATAATATTTAAAAAGCCTAGATATATAATAAGCTCATTATTAATATACTATTTTACTATACCGATAAAGAACGGAAATACTTTATCTTTTTATACTTCGCCCCTCGGGTTTAAAAAATAATAAATTAGTTTTATTATAAAAGAGAGAAAAATAGGAAACGAGGGTTTAACGAACTCTTCGTATACTTTTTATAAATATATAGCGACCTTTATTAAACTAAAAACGCTTTTAACGAATTATTAACGATAACTATAAAAAAGGGCGAAAAGTTTATAATATTTTTATTTTAATTTAAAAAAACCTTAGTTAACGCTAAAGATTAAAAGTAACCTATAGACGTTACGATTTAATACTTTACTTATATTTTAACTTTATAATTAAAAAAATATATAATCGCTACGTTTTAAAATAAGTCGTCGTATATTAACTTCCTTTATAACGTCTAGGTAATAGTTAGTAATATAAAGGGCTACGATTTTAACTAATATAACCCCTAAATTTTAATATAAAAAGGATATTATATAATAAAAGAACGCGTTAATAGCGATAGAAATATAACTATAACTAGAACTATAAAGGTTATAAAGCCCGAGCGAGAAACAAAGCTATTAATAAAGCTAAAGACTTAGGACTATTTTAATTATAATAAAATTGGATATATTATAAAAAACTATAAATAAAAATAAAAAGCCCGCGTAGCTTAGGCAGTACCCGCAAAGTACTATATAAAGGAAGTAAATTTAAATAATAACGAATATTATTTAAAAAAAGAATAGCTCCGGTATAAAATTAGGTACCGGAGCCTATAGATAAAGAACGGATAAAATAGGAGTTATTTAATTAATAACGGATTATAAGCGGGCCTTCGGTACTATTTACTATAAAAATTAATAAAATATATAAAACTTTAACGTTAATAAACTACGGATATAATATATATTTTATAATAAACTCTTAATTAGCCCGCCGTTTTCGCTTTTTATATATAAATAGAACGAAGTATAAACTTTATAAATTTATAGATAAGTCTATCTAAACTACGATTAAAGGGGTCGTTATTTTT
Organism: Colletotrichum acutatum; assembly: GCF_030867785.1. Lineage (NCBI taxonomy): Eukaryota > Fungi > Ascomycota > Sordariomycetes > Glomerellales > Glomerellaceae > Colletotrichum > Colletotrichum acutatum. The sequence continues at coordinate 115,224 of NW_026849117.1, forward strand.
AACCTCGAATAGTAGCTATATAGAGAAAGTATATACGTATATCGTTAAAGGCCTAGATATAGACGTATTCTTTAAAAAACCCTAAATAGAATAGAACTACGTTATATATAATATAGCTAAACAGTAGATTTAATATAAAAAAGGCGGAATAAAAATATATTTTAATAAATAAAAAAAAGGTATTATAATATAAAAGATTTATAAAGTACGAAGCCTAAGAGCCCCCTCTTTTATTACTTTATATTATAAAGTTATTATAAAAAAAAAGCGCTAACTAAACGAGTATACTACGAGGATCTAAATAATTAGCTTTATTAATATTAATAAAGCCCTAAAGCTAAAAAGTAAAACCGACTATTTCTTTTAGCTATTATAATAAATAAAAAAGGAATATAACGACCTCTTCGAGCTATTTAAAATATACCCCTTTTTACTAGCTTAGCTAAAAATCGACTTTATAATTAACTTCGAGTAGTAATCTAATAAATAAAAAACGCCCCTCCCCTAAGGCCCCCTTTATTTTATATTTTACGAAAAGCTATTAATACTATATAATACCCTTAAAAACCTATTTAATAAAGGCTTTATTTAAATTAATAACTCCTCTATTAAAGCCCCCGTTCTTTTTATTAAAAAACTAAGGGGTAGCCTACGCTTTTATTATAATTATAAAGCGTTAAACATAATTATATAGAAAGACCGCTACCCTTTATTATTAATTAATAAAACCCTTTAAAAAGTTAGTTTAATAAAATAGTTTATAAAGCTAGACGTTATAGCGGCTTTTTATAAAATTAAAGTAGCCGAAGGGTATTAAAAAAAGACCGCTTTTTAAACGCAGTACGGCCTTTTTAAATAAATAGTTTATCTATTCGGCCTAACTAAAGCGCCCACTATATTCTAAAAATATATAAACTAGACTTTAAAAGAATTCCTCGACAACTTTACCTTTATATATATAGACGATATATTAATATATTTAAATAGATTAAAAGCGGACTATAAAAAGAAAATATAGTAAATATTATACGCCCTCGTAGCAGCGGGCCTTAATCTCGACTTAATTAAAAGCGAGTTCTTTATTTAAACTATAAAATACGTTAAATTTATTTTTAAAATAGGATAAAAGATTACGTACGACTTAAAAAAAGTATATACTATTTATAAATAGCTCGCGCTTAAGATAATAAAAAGGGTTAAAAGCTTCTTTAATTTTACTAACTACTACTATATATTTATATATAACTACTCCGCTATTATTAAACCCTTTAATACCCTAATTAAAAAAAGGGCGCTATTTAAATAAATAGCTAAGTAAAACGCCGCTTTTAAAACGCTTAAAAAGCGTTTTATATCTGCGCCCCTATTTTAAAGCTTTAACCCTAACTTAGTAATAGTCGTCGAGACCGATTATTTTAAATTTATATTTAGAAGCTCTTTTATATAAGAGGATCCGTTAAGTATATATTAATTAATCGCTTTTTATTTATAAAAGCTTATGCCTATTTAATATAACTACCTAATTTATAATAAAGAGCTCCTCGCTATAATATCTTATTTAAACGTATAAAATATAGAGCTATAGAGCTCTTACAGATTTAAAATTATTACGGATTATAAAAAGTTAAAGTATTTTATATAAAAATAAAAACTAACCGAGCGCTAAAGCCGTTAAATAGAATAACTTTTATAATATTACTTTAAAATCGAATACTACCTAGGCCGTTTATCGGCCACCCTAAACGCACTCTCTAAATATAAATAAAACGCCCTAACCGGCTAAGATAATAAAAAAAAGAAAAAAAGGATTATTTAAGTAATTCCTAACTCTACTTAGCCGGTAACCGGCGCAGTTTATTAAACTAAAACTATAAAAATACCCGAGCTACCCGAGACCGATATCTTTATAAACGACGCAGAGCTTTAATAATAATAAAATAAAATAAAAGCAAAAGATAAATAATATTTTAAAATATATAAAGCGGTATTAAATAGAGCTAGGGCGCTCCCCCCTAAGTTAGGCCTTAAGCTATAAATCGCAAAATATAGTATTAATATACTCTTAAAATTAACTTAGTAAAAAAGATTATAGGTCCCTAAATATAAAAACCCGGACTATAACGATAACGCGCTCTAAATAAAAATAATTTAATATTACTATAGATCTTTAATAACGAACTACTTTAATAAAAACGCTACCGCGGCTATCCTATTTAAATAGTTCTACTAACTAGGCTAGTTTAGTATAATAAAAAGGTTTATTTAAAACTATAATATTTATAGAGGGAGTACTATATAATAATAAACTAAACGCGGCCTTTTATAGCCTCTCGTAGTACTAAAATAAATAAAAAGCGACTTAATAATAGACTTTATTATTAACCTCCCCCTATTATTAAAAAGCGGCGCCCGGTTTTTATAAATAATAATTAACCGCTTCGTAAAGTCTATTACTTTTAAATTAATAGTATCTATAGAAATAAAAGCCTACGTAGACCGCTTTATTAATTACTACTTCTAATTCTATAAAATACCTTAGTTTATTATAAACGATCGTAGTAATAATTAAATTAATAAATTCTAGCGCCGATTTTATATAAAAATAAAAATAGAGTAGTGCCTAAATACTGCTTTTTATTTATAAACTAATAGGTTAACTAAACGATTTAACTAAAAGATTAAAATAATTTATAATATATAATTATATATATTTAAAATAATTAAGAGGACTAGCTATTAACTATTTAACTAAGCTTTAATAACTAAATAGCTTTAATAATAGAGCTCTTACCTTTTTTTATAGAGTACGGTATAACGTTGAGCCCCTAAGGATTTAAAAAAGCGTATTAAAAGCGGCGAACGAATAAAAAATAAAAGCCGATTCTATAATATAAAAACTTATAAAAATAACGAAGTTCGCCTAGGCTACTATAGCCGCTTTATAAAAACGGATAGAGCGTTTAGTTAATAAATAAAGAGTACTAGTAGAGCGCTTTAAAGTCGGTAATAAAGTATAGTTATATATAAATAATTATAAGTCCCCTAGACCTAATAAAAAATTAAACTAATTATATTATAAATATAAAATAGTTAAAGTTATAAAACCTATTATTATATAGCTTAACGTATTTAATAATATTTACTTTTATTTTTATATTAATATACTACGGTATATAGCAAATAACCTTTTACTAAGCTAATAGCGGATAAATAAAAGGCCCCCTCTAATTAAAAAAAATAACGGGGACTATTAATTAATTAAAAAAATACTTATAATATAATAAAAATATATAGGCCGTAAATAGCGAAAGGAAGTCTTTATTAAATAGGAGGGCTATTAAAAGCTAATATAAAAACCCCTATTTTTATTCTACTTAATGGACGCTCTAAAAAAGTTCGAACTATGCTATAGGCTTATTAAAAAGTCTAATAATAACCCGAACTACTAAAATAAAATTAAAAAGCGCTAAAAGCCTATAGTAATTATATAAATTATAATAATAAAAAAAAAATGGGTATTAAATAAAAAATAGAAAAGTAATTAAGTTAAAGCCCGTAAGCTAAAAGACTATTTAGCCCCGTAGGGTATAATATAAAGTTAATAGTAATATTATAAATATAAAAAGGGGCCGCTTAAAGTTTAAAAACCGAGGGCTAGCTACCCTTCCCGGCCTAAATAGGGGGAGGTTAATAACGAGCTATAGCTTAAAAACGGATTAGTTATAAAAAAAGAGAGTATAAAAAAAATATTTATAGTAATATAGAGGGAGGTAAGGGCTTAGTAATGCTCGCTAATAATATAGGCTTCTTTTATAATTAAAAAGGCTATGCTTTTAATAATAAGGGTAGCGATAAAGGCAGTAGCGGGGGTTACGTAAATAAAGGTCGCGCTAATAAAAATTATATAGGAGGTAAACGTTTTAATAATAAAAGAAGTAGTTATAGCGCGGGCGTTATAACGAGTACGGGCCTCTTTATTTTTAATTTTAATTTAAATAGTAGCGGCGATATATAAATAGTTAAAAGTATTTATAAAGTCTTTATATTAATAATAAAAAAAGAACGGTTAATAATATATAAATAATAGATATTAAGCGGACGTATAATAACCTTAAAAGCGGGGTTGCTTATAATAGGGGTCGATAGCTAGTAATACTCCTCAACTATTTAAAAGAACTCTACCTAAATAACCTTAATAGCGTCGTTAAGTTAAAAATAATAAGTTAGTAATTATAAAGTAAATAAAGAATAATAACGGTAAATATATAGGGTTATAATAGCGGTTAGCTTTGCTATTAGTATAAGTAACGTAATAAATAATACCTCTAACTTTATAATAAATTAATAACCTATAAATAAATAAATAACGGCGGCTTAATATATAAAAATAGTTACGATAGCCGACGCTAGCTAGGGCATTATTACCCTTAGCTAGCGCCTATATATAAAGGAAGTAAAGGACTTTACGTAGGGCGCCTAATATAGGAGCCTTTTTAAGCTTATACTCTTTTTTTTTTTCTTCTTCCTTTTTCTTTCTTTTACCCTTTTTATTAAATATTAATTAAACGTAAAGTTAGCGGACTTTATAAATAAAGAATAGATATATTATATAAATTTAATATACTATTTAGATATCCGATTTATTTTTAGAGAGGTAAATAAATAATAGCTCGGAGTTAGAACTAAACTTTAACTTTTTATTATCTATATTACCTTCGTTATTAAATAAAATAACGGGCTCGGTAAGCGTAATAATAATAATAGGCTAATTAACGGGAACGAACTATTAAAGCGTTAATAACGGATAGAAAACTAAAAAGCCGCAGAGTAATAATATATAGAAAATATAATAGCAGCGGCGTATAAAATATTTATTTAACTATTTCCTAAGTTAAAAAAGGGTTTTTAAATATATATAAGTGCGCGAGCGTAAAAAAAAGATTATATATATAAAAATAACAGCGGGGTATTACGACCTAACACATATAATAAAGCTAGGGCCTACTCTATAGGACCTATAACGACTACTATACTATATATATAAAAACAACGGGCTTAAAATAACTCCTCTCAGGACAAAAGAACTATAGACAAGTTACGTAACTACGATTACATAATAAAATAAAAAACGGATACCCGTAAATAAATAAAACGTATAATTATAATTAAATAGGACGGACGACTATTTAGTAAATAAATTAGATAATAATAAATAGAGGTATTATAAAAGATATATTTAAAAACGAGACTTATATATAATATA